>NC_053161.1:175475368-175592868 GCF_016835505.1 Polypterus senegalus | reverse complement strand
TATATATATAGATAGATATATATATAGATAGATATATATATAGATAGATATAGATAGATAGATAGAGATAGAGATATATATATAGATATATAGAGATATATATATAGATATATAGAGATATATATATATAGATATATAGAGATATATATATATAGATATATAGAGATATATATATATATAGATATATATATAGATATGCATAAATGACACTTCTTTTCAAAAATGTTTATTAAAACCATAAAAATTGTAGAAAATACAAAATTATGCACCTAAAAAGGCAACTAAACATAACCATATAACACCTACAATTAAATTCTGAAATCACAAGAAACAGTAAAAATCAAACATTATCCAATGATACTTCCTAACGATCTGAACACCACAACCCACAATACAGTTCAGAATGATGAGACTCTCTGTCTTCTGTAAAAAGGCACAGAATGGCCCACCAGCTGAATGTTATGGGGGCCAAACCCTCTGATTCTCATATTTTAAGTGGATATGGCGCACAACTAAACATGAATAAATACATTAAACAACAAAGAAAAAATCTGCCTTTGAGCTGTACGTTTTCAGCCCTGAAACCCCCCATTGCTTGTACTTCCTGTTGTTCTCCAGGTTTTTCCTATAAATCCAGGTACAGCCATGGAGGCCTCCTGAAATATCCTTTATGTTACGGTTTCACATTCCCTCCTTTGAGCAGCATAAAGAAAAGCAAATGATAAAATGATAAAAAGCACAGATACCTAAATGTAATTCTATGAGATGTCATACATTAATGTTATCCATGTGTGCCTGTGTGTGTGCCGTTTCAGTAGACAGACGTGTTCGCATTACAGTTGGACACAGCAGGTCACTTGAACTTATGAATGTGAACCGTTCAGACAGAAAAAAATCAGATTGTAGCAAAATATCAGAATTGAGCAATGGGGCTTGTGATGTGAACGTAGTCTTAGCGTCCAGTTTCTGGCAAAAGCTTAGGAACTGCAGGCCAGCCACATATCAGAATGTCAAGGTCGGGAATGCCAGCTGCTTTGTCATTTGAATTTTATTTTCAATGTGTAGTTTGGGAACTGCTGAGGTTTGATTCTTTCCATAGCTGTGCTCTCTGGGAGCAACGGCCTTAAGCCTTAGCCCTGCTCCTTCATTCATCCTTAAGTATTTTTGTGTTAATTTTGAATCAGATTCTCTCATGGCACAGTTCAATATTTTCAGTAGGTGTACATTATTTAAAAAAAAAAAAGAATGTTGCTGTTGTACACTTCTCATGCCTACATAAAAAAAATCTCTCACTAACCCCAGTTGGTTTTCTAGGTAGCTGCAGCTGGATCTGCCTAGGTTCAGGTCACCCACTAATAGAAAGTGAGTGAATATTTGAGGTTTAACCAGATTTCGAGAGCTGACACAATGACCAAACCTACACAGGAGCCAGATGGATTCCTGGTGTGTAGAGCATTAAACCCAGTAAACATGTCTCCTTGTAATGCTCCTCTTGTTTTTTTCACATTTGGGATTGTGATTTGTCACAGTGAAGCTACACAGCTGTCTGAAAGTCAACGGTAGGAGTGGGGAAACTGATCTGAACAGGGTGGACTTTATTCACTTGCACAAACCCAGCCACAGGGGATGCACAAACCAGTGTGTTTCTTTGTGCTGGTCCCAAGCCTGGATAAATGGGGAGGGTTACATCAGGTACCAGTGTAAAATTTTGTAAAATCAATATGCGGACAACAATACAAATTTCCATACCGGATCGGTCGAGTCCCAGGTTAACAACAACCACCACCAGTACAGTTAACGAACAGGGTACTGGTGGAAATTGGGCTACTGTTTGCAGAGGAAGGAGAAGAAGAGGGGGGAGACATGTCCAGAGGCATGACGAGAGGAAGAAGGTAAAGAGAGTGGAACTGTGTGTAGGAAACTTTGAATGGTGGCAGTATGACTGGTAAGGGGAGAGAGTTAGCAGATATGATGGAGAGAAGGAAGGTTGATATATTGTACGTACAGGAGACTAAATGGAAGGTGAGTAAGGCCAGGTGAATTGGAGGAGGGTTCAGATTGCTCTATCATGGTGTGGATAGGAGGAGAAATGGAGTAGGGGTTATTCTGAAGGAACAGTATGTCAAGAGTGTTTTCGGGGTGAAAAGAGAGTGTCAGGCAGAGTAATGATTATGAAGATGGAAAGTAAGTTGAGTGTGCGATGGATGAGAAAGATGATTTCTGCAGTGAGTTGGATGAAGTGATGAACAGTGTACCCAAGGGACAGAAAGTGGTAATTGGAGTGGATTTCAATGGGCATGTTGGTGAAGGGAACAGTGGAGACGAGGAGGTGATGGGTAGGTATGGTGTCAAGGAGAGGAATGAAGAAGGTCAGAGGATAGTGGATTTTGCCAAAAGGATGGACATGGCTGTGGTGAATACGTATTTTAAGAAGAGGGAGGAACATAGGGTTATGTACAAGAGTGGAGGAAGATGCACACAGGTAGATTACATCCTATGCAGAAGAGCTGATCTGAAGGAGATTGAAGACTGCAAAGTGGTGGCAGGGAAAGTGTAGTTAAGCAGCATAAGATGGTGGTCTGTAGGATGATGTTGGCGATTAAGAAGAGGAAAAGAGTGAGGGCAGAGCCAAGGATCAAATGGTGGAAGTTGAAAAAGGAAGAAGACTGCAAGGTTGAGTTTAGGGAGAAGGTGAGACAGGCACTGGGTGGCAGTGAAGAGTTACCAGACAGCTGGGAAACTACAGCAGATGTAGTAAAGGTGACAGCAAAAAGGGTGCTTGGTGTGACATCTGGAAAGAGGAAGAAGGAGAAGGAAACCTGGTGGTGGAATGGGGAAGTACAGGAGAGTATACAGAGGAAGAGGATGGCGAAGAAGAAGTGGGATAGTCAGAGAGATGCAGAAAGTAGACAAGAGTACAAGGAGATAAGGCGCAAGGTGAAGAGAAAGGTGGTTAAGGCTAAAGAAAAGGCATATGATCAGTTGTATGAGAGGTTGGGCACTATAGAGGGAGAAATGGACCGGTGGGCTAGACTGAGGGACCGAGCTGGGAAAGATGTGCAGCAGGTTAGGGTGATAAAGGATAAAGATGGAAACATACTTAAAAATGAGGAGAGTGTGTTGAGCAGATGGAAAGAGTACTTTGAGAGGCTGATGAATAAAGAGAACGAGAGAGAAAAGAGGTTGGATGATGTGAAGATAGTGAAGCAGGAAGTGTAACAGATTAGTAAGAAGGAAGTAAGGACAGCTATGAAGAGGATGAAAAATGGAAAAGCCGTTGGTCCAGGTGACATACCTATGGAAGCATGGAGGTGTGTAGGAGAGATGGCAGTGGAGTTTTTAACCAGATTGTTTAATGGAATCTTGGTAAGTGAGAGGATGCCTGAGGAGTGGAGATGAAGTGTACTGGTGCCAATATTAAGAATAAGGGGGATGTGCAGGACTGTAGTAATTATAGGGGAATAAAATTGATGAGTCACAGCATGAAGTTATGGGAAAGAGTAGAGAGAGCTCGGTTAAGAAGTGAGGTGATGATTAGTGAGCAGCAGTATGGTTTAATGCCAAGAAAGAGCACCACAGATGCGATGTTTGCTCTGAGGGTGTTGATGAAGAAGTAGAAAGAAGGCCAGAAGGAGTTGCATTGCGTGTTTGTGGACCTGGAGAAAGCGTATGATAGGGTGCCTCGAGAGGAGTTGTGGTATTGTATGAGGAAGTCGAGAGTGGCAGAGAAGTATGTAAGAGTTGTACAGGATATGTACGAGGGAAGTGTGAACGTGGTAAGGTCTGCGGTAGGAGTGACGGATGTGGGATTACATCAGGGATCGGCTCTGAGCCCTTTCTTATTTGCAATGGTGATGGACAGGTTGACAGACAAGAGTATATAGGAGTCCCCATGGACTATGATGTTTGCTGATGACATTGTGATCTGTAGCGATAGGTGGGAGCAGGTCGAGGAGGCCCTGGAGAGGTGGAGATCTGGTCTAGAGAGAAGAGGAATGAAGGTCAGTAGGAACAAGACAGAATACATGTGTGTAAATGAGAGGGAGGTCAGTGGAATGGTGAGAATGTAAGGAGTAGAGTTGGTGAAGGTGGATGAGTTTAAATATTTGGGATCAACAGTACAGAGTAATGGGGATTGTGAAAGAGAGTGAAGGTAGTGTGGAGAAGAGTGTCAGGAGTGATTTGTGACAGATGGGTATCAGCAAGAGTGAAAGGGAAGGTCTACAGGACACTAGTGAGACCAGCTATGTTGTATGGACTGGAGACGGTGGAACTGACCAGAAAGCAGGAGACAGAGCTGGAGGTGGCAGAGTTAAAGATGCTAAAATTTGCATTGGGTGTGATGAGGATGGACAGGATTACAAATGAGGACAATTAGTTGGTCAGCTCAAGTTGGAGGGTTGGGAGAAAGTCAGAGAGGTGAGATTGTGTTAGGGAGAAGGATGATAAGGATAGAGCTGCCAGGCAAGAGGAAAAGATGAAGGCCTAAGTGAAGGTTTATGGATGTGGTGAGAGAGAACATGCAGGTGATGGGGGTAACAGAACAAGATGACGAGGACAGAAAGTCATGGAAGAAGATGATCCGCTGTGGCAACCTCTAATGGGAGCAGTCGAAAGAAGAAGAAGAATGAATTCAGGGTCCCGCTGTGTGGCATGCACCCACAGACGTTTTTATACTCAATCCAGGCCACATTCAGGTTTTTGCCTCTCTTACGGCACCGGGTGATTATTTCTTTTAACAATAGTAGTTCTTTTCTTCAATATGACCTTTTTATTCTCCTTTTGTTTGTACACCCTGACTTACTATTACACTCGTCCATAAACTAGTGTTGGAATGTTAAGTACTTAAATAAGAAGTCGGGTATAACATGCACCCAGTTGATTTTAGTGAGCAGGAGCTCCTAATTGATTTCCGCGTCCTTTGATGTTACCCCAAGCCAATTAACTTCTTTCAATTGAATGTTTTCTTTTTCCATCTTTTCTCATCCATGTTGCTTCTTTGTGGCGTTCTTGAGCATCCTCATCTTTTCTCAAAAATATTTCAGTTTCTGTTGCCTGGTGGTGAAGTTCCTTCCCTGAACCTCCTATAGCACTTTTTGGGATTCCCCCAGAGTGGTCTGTTCTGTAAGCTTTTTGTTTGTACCTTCTTCACTTCTGTGCTTCTGCCTGAACTCTTCATTTTTTCCCCAAGGTGAAGTTCAAGTCCTCACATGTTTACATCCCGTTTTGTAATTTCCCTCTTTGTAGTTATGCTTTACAATCTCACATCTTCCATTTATGCTTTTCTCAATGCCACACACCATGCAGAATCGTTATTATTATTTGATTTCCATGTCATCCAGGGTGAAGTTCAACTTTGTCTAGGTTTCCTTCATTTGATTTACTTCTACGCTGTTACTTTAAAGGTGCCGAGTTTTGCTGAGTTTTGCTGCACACTGCAGGCTGCTCTCTGCTTCTGTCTGTTCAATGTTGTTAATTGTTTTTCTCCCTCAGTTCTGAACTTCTCCACCTTATTTGTAAACCCTGCGTTTGGATCTACTTAATGGTATTCTTAGTCACTTGTCTCTTCTGCACATTTGTTGATGTAGTCCAAGAGCTCTTCTTTCATTTCCTAGTCCTCTGTCTGCTCTTCTTGGGACGCTCTCTTTAGTTAGTTTCTTCCCTTTTAGATATGGGGGTGTGGGGGGGACTATTGATAGTCTTATTGGCTTTTGTCATTCTGGTTGCTCTTCTACATTGACCATTGGGCTGATCTTCCAATGATTTTTTATTTTTTTTTTTTATAAACTTTTTTTGTCACTTTCGGTCTACGGTACTTCCATTCCTGCATTTAACTCCTCCATTTATTGTTTGTATTTTCCTAGCTGAAAAAAAAAGGTTGCGTTTAAGGACATTTCACTTCCAGGTGATAATTTTCTAGTCACATATTTTTGGATTTGAGCCTTACGTTTTAATCTGTTTGTGAAAATATCAGCATTTTTCTTTAAAAATATATTCAGTTTGGATGCTGCTACCTTCACGGTGGTAAAGTAAATGCTGCTTTTTTCCATATTTGTTTTTTCGCTGTTCTTTGGGGTTTTCTTCAAATTTCTAATTACTACAATTGGAGACAGTAAATTTGGGTTAGTTATCCAATTTGGAAATCCCTGTTGTGAGCAAGCCACCCTGGTATATTCTTAAGTTAGGAATTTGGGATCAGTTCCATTGATATAACAGTACACGATGTCCTCTTTATCTTCAATTGACCACTAGGACTGGCATCTGGTCCTCTTAATATCTTACTCATGATACACTTGATCCTTTCATGACTCTGAAGAGTGCACTTGTGTGGAAACTCAGTCACATTCCAAACAGCAATGTGCTCCTCTCCAGTTAACTTCTCCAAATTCTCTTGGTGTGCTTACTATTAAGACAGGAGGGAACCGTCACTCTTGGTTCAGGACAGTTCAGTTGTACTACTTTATTTCTTACTTCCATAGGTTAACAGTAAGCATTGTGAGCAGGTCACCACTGTCTTGTGTGGACATGATTAGATGTTTACTTTTAGTCATAGTTACTCATGGAATGTTCATAAGGGGTTAAGTTCCTTGTCCACATGAGGCTATTCCAAAAGGGCTGCATCTTTAACACTATGTTTATGGTCTTGTCAATTGTTTCTTCTCTTCCAGTGGTTTAATTTTTTAAACTCTTGTTCCTACTATGTAGCAACCATCTGTACACAAACTGGTTGACTTTCTGTCATTCATTTTGTCAAAGCAGATGAGTAAGTTTGAATATGGAGCTCGTCTTCGGTTTACTTGATTTGTGGGTAAACACTTTTTCTACATGTGGTTCCTTAGAGTTTAATAAGGAAGTCTGTAGTCCAGTTTGCTAACCTAGAAGTGTAGTCAATTTCAGTTTCTGATGTTGGGATATAATCCCTCAGAATACAGCAGTTCTGGTAAAATTGTAACTAGGCAAGCAGCAGTTTTCTCACCTTGTTGTCTACTTTATAAAGATCATTTTTCAGCCAGTTGGTTATTCCAAAACCGTTGGAGAAGATAGAAACTGCAAATTGATTTTTAGCTTGGACTTTGTTACAAGCAGTGAGGGAGTCCTGGTGTGAATTCTGTTGTGTTTCCGAAGATCACTACTGCTACGGAATCGTTTGTCACATTCTGAACAGCAAAATGGCTTCTCTCCAGTGTGAATCCTTGTGTGTTTCTTAAGAGAACTGCTGTCACAGAATTGTTTGTCACATTCCGAACAGCAAAATGGCTTCTCTCCAGTATGAATTCTTGTATGGGTCTGAAGATTGCTCCTTTTCAGAAACTGTTTGCCACATTCAGAACAACAATATGGCTTCTCTCCAGTGTGTGTTTTGGTGTGCTTCCGAAGATCACTACTGCTACAGAATCGTTTGTCACATTCCAAACAGCGATATGGCTTTTCCCCAGTGTGAATCCTTGTGTGGATCTGAAGATTACACTTTTTTGAAAATTGTTTGCCACATTCAAAACAGCAGTGACGTTTGACTCCTGTATGAAGTTTAAAATGAAAAACAAAAGATTATTTCTCAATCCCCAGCCTCAATATTGACATTAAGGCACAAGATGTAATAAATGCTAGTTGAAATTATTAACAAGTTCTTCTTAAAATCCACAATAAAAATGCACTCAACTTGATCATTTTGCCAGTTTTGACAATTAGGGCATCAGCAGAATGACCGTTGTCAAAACATTTCAGTAACAAAATAAGCTGATCACGTGTGATTGACCCAACTGACGAGGTTATTTGGTCGCATTTTGATAGCTATATTAATGAACTGCACACTGTCATCATTTTCAAATAATATTTAAAATTATAGAACACTCATTTATCCATTTTAGGAGACATTTTATCTCTGGTTATACTGATATTGAATATCAACAGTGTGCCAAGCAAATCATGTGAAATGTATCTTTAACCTCCTTAAATCTCATCTTTCTACTGTAAAACATACAAAACACTAAAAGTACGAAGTCAGAAGTGCAGAAAGTATAATAATGACAAATAATAATAATGAATGATAATAAAAAATAAGGCTAATATTGTATATGCTGTCAAAATGTGTCATTTGTGTGGTATATCTTGAAGCGTAGTGAAACACACAATTCAACATCAGTCAGGACAATAGCAGTGCGATTCCTTGGAGATTTTCTTTCCAGACTGATCAACTTTTGAATAGCACACTGCACAGGTGCGAGTGTCACTTTCAGATTCATTAGAATCACTTTTGATTCCATTGTCCGTTTCAGTTTCACTGCCTGAAGACAGACTCACCTTGTCATCACTGTCAAGAGCGTGCAACACCTGGGCTGCTGAAAAACATTTCTTATGAGACGCCATTATGAGGCCAGGAGAAGACGTGTCTGCACCGTTGCCTGGATAACACTCGGGCCGGTTGCTTACACAAGACACACCTATATTGTTTCCCGAGCAACGCTTGACCCTAATGCTACTGGTAATTTTACAGCCCGAGTGATATTTGGGTCAAACGTTGAGGATAAATCCACTGAAATCCAAATTGAAAAAAGGTTATTTAATCACCAAAGTGTTAGTATTAGTATTAGTTCAGGCACAGGCTAAGATATGGGAGAAGAATTAGAGGAAGAGAAACACAGGATTTCCGCAATCTTTCAATTCACTTTTTTTTCGTCTATTGCTCCTGTTAAATGTGGTGTTCCTCAGGGATTAATTTTAGGTCCTAATTTATTTTCAATATATCTATCTTCATCCTACAGGAGCTACTTTTAGGAAGTTTATTGTTTCTTTTCACTATTATGCTGATAACATGCAGGTTTATATTCCTGTGTGCAACTCTGCAATGAATCGGTTGCATAACCGTTTTGAAGAATTAGGATCCTGGATGGGTGACAATTTTCTTGATCTCAATCAGAATAAAACAGAAGTGCTAATAGTTGGTCTTACAACCGAAGTTAAAGTTGGATTTAAATTTCTTGACACTTTTGTGGACTTTTATAAACCTCAAGTTCAGAATCTTGGGGTTATTTTTGACAGTAGCCTCACTTTTGAGAAACAGATTAATTCCGTGGTCAAGAGTTGCTTTTTCCAGCCTTATCTTTTAGTCTAAGGTAAGCCTTTTTTTTTTATCTCCTTGGGATCTTGAGAAAGCTACTCAGGGTTTTACCTTTTCTCGGTTTGATTACTGCAACTTGTATTCTGGGATCAACAAATCCCTGATACGCAAGTTGCGGTTGGTTCAGAGTGATTCTGCTTGTTTTTTGGTTGAGACAGGAAAGTTTGCGTCTGCAACTCCAATTTTAGCTTCTTTACACTGGCTGCCAGTTTTTTTCAGAAATGACTAAAATTTTGCTGCTGGTTTTGAAATCTTTACATGGATATGCTCCCACCTATCTGTCTGATGTGTTTTTTACTGGTCATCCAGGCAGCTTAGATCTACCGGTCTTTTGTCTCTTATGGTCCCTTGTACTAAATGCAAAACTAATAGGGACGGGGTTTTTGCAAACTCTGCGCCTCGTCTGTAGAATTCCTTACCTTATTACATTAAAGAGTCACCTTCAATTGATTTGTTTCAAATGAGGTTAAAGATCCATTTCTTTTTTCTAGCGTTCCGTGATTCTACCCTCTTAGTCATTGGTTTGTTTTAATTTACTGTTGGTTGTGCTCTTTTTTTATTGTAGTTTATTCCAATTACTTCTATTGTATGGTTATTGTGTGTAAATTGTAAAAACCAGCCATAGGGGATGCACAAACCAGTATGTTTCTTTGTGCCAATCCCAAGCCTGGACAGATGGGGAGGATTACGTCAGCAAGGACATCTGGTGTAAAAGTTTTCCGGAAAAATATACAGACAACAATACAAAATTTCCATACTGGATCATTCGAGGCCTGGGTTAACAATGGCTGCCAACCGGGTGCTGAGGACAACTGGGCTACCGTTAGCTGAAGGTGAAGAAGAGGGGGAAGGAGTGTCCAGAGGCAGGAGGAACATCAGGAGAGTGGAAGTGAGAGAAGGAACTTTGAATGTTAGCAGTATGACTAGTAAAGGGAGAATTTTAGCCAACATGACAGAAAGAAAGAAAGTTGATATTTTGTGCATGCAAGAGATCACATGGAAGGGGAGTATGTCCAAGGGTATCAAAGGTAGGTTCAAATTGTTCTACCATGGTGTGGATCGGGGAAGAAATGGGATAGGGGCTATCCTGAAGGAACAGTGTGTCAAGAGTGTTTTGTAGGTGAAAATATTGTTGGACAGAGTGTTGATTACGAAACTGGAAACTAAAGGTCTGATGACAAATGTTGTTAATGCATATGCCCCACAAGTTGGGTGTGAGATGTAGGAGAAAGAAAATCACTGGAGTGACATAGATGAAGTGGTGGAGCGTGTACCAGAGGGAGAGAGAGTGGTGATTGGAGCAAATTTAAATGGGCATGCTAGTGAAGGGAACAAAGGGGATGAGGAAGTGATAGGTAGGTATGGTGTCAAGGAGAGGAATAGAGAAGATCAAATTAAAGTGAATTTTGCAAAAGGGAAGGACATTCTATGGTAATGTAAATATGTATTTTAAGCAGAGGGAGGAAAACTGGGTGACTTACAAGAGTGGAAGATGCGGAACACAGGTAGATTATATCCTAACCAGGAGGGTCAGTCTAAAGGGGATTGGAGACTGCAAAGCGGTGGCAGGGAAAAGTTAACGTAGTCAGCATAGGATGGTGGTCTTTAGGATGATGTTGGAGATCAGGAAGAGGAGAAGAGTGAGGGCAGAGCGAAGTATCAAATGGTGGAAGTTGAAAAAGGAAGACTTCAAGGTTCAGTTTAGGGAGGAGGCAAGACAGGCACTGGGTGGCAATGAAGAGTTACCAGACAGCTAAGCAACTAAAGCAGAAGCAGTAAAGGTGACAGCAAGAAGGGAGCTTGGCGTGACACCTGGACAGAGGAAGGAGGACAAAGAAACCCGGTGGTGGAATGGGGGAAGTACAGAAGAATATAAAGAGGAAGAGGATGACGAAGAAGAAGAAGTGGGATAGTCAGACAGGAGACAAGGTAGACAGTTGATAAGGTCTAAGGTGAAGAGATAAAGTGTACAAGGAGTTATATGAGAGATTGGACATTAAGAAAGGAGAAAAGGACCTGTACCAAATGGCTAAACAGATAGACCGAGTTGGGAAAGATATGTAACAGGTTAGGGTGATTAAAGATAAAGGCTATTGGTCCAGATGACATACCAGAGGAAACATGGAGAGGTTTCGGAGAGATGGCAGTGGAGTTTTTAACCAGATTATTAAATGCAATCTTGGAAAGTGAGAGGGTGCCTGAGGACTGGAGATGAAGTGTACTGGTGCTTATATTTAAGAATAAGGGGAATGTGCAGAGCTGTAGTAACTACAAGGGGATAAAATTGATGAGCCACAGCATGAAGTTATGGGAAAGAGTAGTGGAAGCTCAGTTAAGAAGTGAGGTGATGATTAGTAAGCAGCAGTATGGTTTCATACCAAGAAAGAAAACCACAGATGTGATATTTGCTCTGAGGGTGTTGATGGAGAAGTACAGAGAAGGCCAGAAGGAGTCGCATTGCATCT
Organism: Polypterus senegalus; assembly: GCF_016835505.1. Lineage (NCBI taxonomy): Eukaryota > Metazoa > Chordata > Cladistia > Polypteriformes > Polypteridae > Polypterus > Polypterus senegalus. Next base: position 175,581,285 of record NC_053161.1, on the reverse strand, counting down.
TTGTGGACCTGGAGAAAGCAAATGACAGGGTGCCTCGAGAGGAGCTGCAGTATTGTGTGAGGAAGTCTGGAGTGGCAGAGAAGAGTGGTACAGGATATGTACGAGGGAAGTGTGAACGTGGTGAGGTCTGCGGTAGGAGTGACAGATGTGAGATTACATCAGGGATCAGCTCTGAGCCCTTTCTTATTTGCAATGGTGATGGACAAGTTGACAGACAAGATTAGACAGGAGTCCCCGTGGACTATGATGTTTGCGTATGACATTGTGATTTGTAGCGACAGTAGGGAGCTATTGAGGAGACCTTGGAGAAGTGGAGATATGCTCTTGAGAGGAGAGGAATGAAGGTCAGTAGGAACAAAACAGAATACATGTGTGTGAATGAGAGGGAGGTCAGTGGAATGGTGTGGATGCAAGGAGTAGAGTTGGCAAAGGTGGATGAGTTTAAATACTTGGGATCAACAGTACAGAGTAATGGGGATTATGGAAGAGAGGTGAAAGAGAGTGCAGGCAGGGTGGAATGGGTGGAGAGATTTGTGACAGACGCGTATCAGGAAGATGGAGGTGGCAGAGTTATAGATGTTAAGTTTTGTATTGGGAGTGACAAGGATGGGCAGGATTAGGAACAAGGACATTAGGGGTTCAGCTCAGGTTCAACGGTTTGAAGGCGAAGTCAGAGAGGCGAGATTGCATTGGCTTGGACATGTGCAGAGGAGAGATACTGGGTATATTGGGAGAAGGGTGCTAGGGATGGAGGTGCCAGGGAAGACGGAAAGATGAAGGACTAAGAGAAGGTTTATGGATGTGGTGAGAGAGGACATGCAGGTGATGGGTGTGACAGAGCAAGATGACGAGGACAGAAAGATATGGAAGAAGATGATCCGCTGTGGCAATCCCTAATGGGATCAGCTGAAAGAAGAAGTAGTATGTTCTATATAAGTCACTTTGGCCACAGCATTGATGAGGTGGTTTTAAATGTGCTCTATAAATAAACTCTGACATCGACTACAGAATAGCCTACGACACATTTCTGGGCAAAGAAAATCAAGGTTCAAAAAAGCACAACATTAACATCATGTCTGCAAAGAGAAACAGCTTGGAGAAAAAAACTGAGTTGAACACAGAAAACGAGAATAAGCCTAAGTTAATTTGTTCATTGAAACTGACACAACAATGAAAATATACAAGTGAAATAAAAGAGTGCTTAATAAGGAGATGTAGAGAGCAGTGCGCCAAAAATGACCCCTTACGTCTTGTGAATGTAGCTGATATTTTTAAACATTTGGCACACAAACATCTCAACCACCCTGACGTTCATTTGAGACATTGAAACAGTAAAGTGGCATAAAACAGTTGATTCCCGTTTGTCTTTCGCCGAGTCCTACCAGGCTGTATTACTAATCTGGGATGTTCATTGACATTATTTGGTGAAACTTTGACAATCCAAAGGGTGTATTTAGGGAGGTTCACCAGGTACTCAATCTGACAAGTCTATGGCGCTGAGGATTGAGCTTCTCTGCACTGCTATGAAGTTCGCTCATTCAACCCGACTTTACTCCTCTGTTCTTATCCTCCATAACTAACCTTAAACTTCTGTCTTAGAGGGTTTGGGAGTGAATGTAGAAAGTGCAGGTATAGTCAACAATCCCCAAGTGAACAAAAACTTCTCTCTCTCCATCTATCTAAGGAGGATGGGCCGGACATTTACACAAGAACTAAAGCTTTTACAAGATGGCAGGTTTCAGGGTCTTCTCTTAAACTCGCACTCCCACACTCACAGAATGCATTTCTATACATCCCAGAAGCATTCCTTCAAACACAACACTATTTGGGAATGACACCTTAGAACGGGGATCCTCATCCACAGTCCTGGAGGGTTGTAGTGGTGACATTCTCCAACGCCATAAAAACATTCTGGACAGTCTAATAAGCAGTGGCTTGAATCCTTTCACTGTTGCATATGAGTTCTAATCTTATGAACAAATTGCTTATATTACACTTGTTAATTCATCAATTTACTAAAAGAAAGCAAACAAATTCCCGCTTTTCAACATAAAAATATTAAACCCTGCAACATTTTCAAGTTTCACACAAAATATACAAAATCACTTTTTCAGGCCAATACGGCTCCCCTTAAAACCTCAAATGTATTTTCATTTTATACTTACTTATTTCAGAACAATGTGTCGGTTGATCTTCCCGAGTTCTAACACATGAAATTTCCTCAGTCCGGTTTACGTCAGACTGTAATGATTCAGACCTCGTCTTGACGTCGCCACACTGCAGAATTTTATGTCTGTGCATCTCGATGCTGAAAGACATCTCTTCAGCCTCTTCTTTAATGCCCACAGTTACCAGTTCATAATCCTCGTCCTTAATGCAGAGGTTCTCCTGGTTAGGGTCGAAAGGCTCCCCTTCACAGTCCTCTTCCTTAATACTGACAGTCCTTAACTCCATTGTATTTGTGTCAACCTCACACTCCTCCTTTTTCACGTCCATCTTGATGTTCCAGTAAAGAACAGCGGCTTCTTCCTTCCTGTTGAAAGAACACAATTTAAGTTCCAACAAAACTGCAGCATTGACCTATAAGAATATATAAAGGGTTGACATCAAGTCAGACGTTTAGAAAAACTCTGTGTTATAGCACATTGACAGTAACTCACCACTCTTTATAATGTCCTGACAGTGAGCTGGCTGGGAAATATTTGAGCAGAACTGGGAGATGAGCTTACAGTAAGTCAGTAAAAATGGGTTCAAGACAGGAAATTATAAATAGTAACCAAAGCAAAAACGTGAGATAAAATTTGAGTCAAAAATCAAACGAAACCTGCAAAGAGACTTTAACAGAGGCTTTCAAAGTAGATTTGCTATCTGCAGATCGGATAAAGAAATGAAGCCCTAGCCAGTCTTTTATCCCATCACACAGAAAACAAACAGACCCCAGAGGCCACGGATCTAAAGACGGGCACTCTAAATGTCAGTCATCAGGGACCTAAAATGGTGTCAAGACGTTACAAAAATAAAAACACAGCATCTAAGCTTTTAGGAATTTTAGGCAACTAATAGCAGAAATAACAACAATGTATTTCTTGTATAACCCAAATGTACACAAGGAATGTCTCAATGCTTTTACAGATCCTATTTGACTCTAAGATGAAAAGAAAAAAACTCCCAAAAGGAAGACAGAGAGAGGGAGAGAGACCCCCTGTTCTGTGCAGGTTGGGCATGCAATGGGTCTCCCAAAAAAAAAAAAAAAGGGGGTAAATACAACACGCAAAACATAACACAAGGAATCTTTGACTACAAGAAAACCCCAACTCTAGTACAAGATAATACCAAATCAAAGCAGAAGACATAACAAATTATCAGGTGTAAAAGAAACCTAGAAGTGGGGAAGGCAGCTGGAGGAGGACCACCTCATACTCTCGTGGCCCATCAGTATACATTACTTGGCTTACACATATTGTAGTTCAAATTACAAGTGCTGGATGGCAGCCCGTTTCCTCCGGGCGCTCCGGTTTCCTCCCACAGTCCAAAGACATGCAGGTTAGGTGGATTCTAAATTGGCCCAAGTGTGTGCTGGGTGTGTTTGTGTGTGTCCTGCGGTGGGTTGGCACCCTGCCCAGGATTGGTTCCTGCCTTGTGCCCTGTGCTGGCTGGGATTGGCTCCAGCAGACCCCCCGTGACCCTGTGTTTGGATTCAGGGGGTTGGGAAATGGATGGATGGATGACTGGATGGATGGCAGCCCACCAGATTTTCTTCACATATTCTTTTAACTTAAGATATGTAATAACAACTTGGTGCAAACCCAGGAACAGCTTGGGACATGCGGTATTAAGGTGAATTTACAGGCTGTCCTTATCTCGATCGCAACAATATTTTGTCATCATTTAACTTGGTCGGAATCCCAATTAATTTTACTGAATCAGCCCACAATCTAGGAGTTATCTTTGACTCTAGCGTGTCATTTAAAGCGCATATTACAAAGTTGTCCAAAACATGTTTCTTCCATTTTAAAAATGTTGGGAAATTAAGGCGCTTTCTAAATAAACAGGAGTGTGAGAAATTAATTCATGCATTTATCTCTAGTAGGATTGACTACTGCAATGCGGTGTTCACTGGCTATTCAAACTGTTCTTTATACAGCCTCCAGTTAATCCAAAATGCTGTTGCAAGAATTATTACAAGAACAAGAAAATATGAACACATAACTCCAGTTATTAAATCCTTACACTGGCTCCCAGTTAAGTTCAGGGCAGATTTCAAAATCCTCCTTTTAACATATAAAGTATTAAATGGCCAAGGTCCATCTTACTTGTCTGAACTTATAATGACTTACAAACCAGAACGCACATTAAGATCTCAAGATGCCGGTCTACTTATGATTCCTAGGATTAAAAAAGTAACAGTGGGAGGTCGAGCTTTTAGTTACAAGACCCCTAAACTGTGGAGTGGTCTGCCTGCTACTATAAGAGATGCCCCTTCGGTCTCAGCCTTTAAATCTCGGCTGAAGACTCACTACTTCAGTTTATCATATCCTGACTAGAGCTGCTGATTAACTGTACAGACTGCATCTCTGTTGTTAGTCATTAGCACTAAAACATAAGTAACATGATAATTATAATTTGTTACTAACCCTCACCTATTCCGTTTCTCTTCTCAGTACTCAAATGTGGCCCTAAGGTAAAGTCATCTCTGATGGAGGATCACAGAAATCATCGAGTAGAGAGATCCTTTCGTCGGATTGGCTGGCCCACTGCTGACTCAGCTGTGGAATGGTCAATTGGCTAAAGTCTCCAGGACCCTAAATAAATCCAAATCATATTATGTGATATCTTCTACTGTTCAATTCTGCTCCATACTTGTATATTGTTTTATTTTTATACTGTATTGAGAATGTTTTCTGTTTTGTGTATTGTATTCATTGTATTGTATTGTATTGTATTGACCCCCTTCTTTTTGACACCCACTGCACACCCAACCTACCTGGAAAGGGGTCTCTCTTTGAACTGCTTTTCCCAAGGTTTGTTCAATTTTTTCCCTACAAGGGTTTTTTTGGGAGTTTTTCCTTGTCTTCTTAGAGAGTCAAGGCTGGGGGGCTGTCAAGAGGCAGGGCCTGTTAAAGCCAATTGCAGCACTTCTTGTGGGATTTTGGGCTATACAAAAAATAAATGGCATTGTATTGTACTGTATTTTAGATTGCATCATTCACAGCCACTGCCATCACAAAGATTTTAAATACAAAAATCAAAGCAGCTAATTGAGTGGTGGGGGGATGCGACAAACAACAAAGACAGATATGAAGAAGAGTTGGAATTCAACCTCACAAACTTATACAGAGAGCAACAAAATTAGTTTTATAGGTCAACGGTCCAGAGCATGTACTTGGAATAATTAAAGGGTTCGACTCATTTAAGCCAGTAGGTTAACTGATGGGCTGTTTGCCTGCTACAATGGAGCTTGAGATAATTAGAAGGAATAAATGGGATCAGTGCTTCAGGAATCACTTCCAGGCACAGTACAAGCAGCAGTCTTTTTATAGAGGCTCCATATTTCTCATGATTTTTCTTTCTGAACGTATTTGCTACGTTTGCTATTGTTGACCTGGCTTGTTCATTATTAGTAGCTATTACAAATTGTATAAATTGATTCACATGGATTGTCACACGTGCATATGGGAGACAGCTTACAGGCGCAAATAAATGCATTTCTCAGCCGGGTGCAGGGTTAGCACTGTCCTCTAACACTTTCTCCTCTTTTCCCTCTGCAGACCATCAGAAGAACCCGTGGCCTAAAGAAATCACTTCCCTTGAACCCGAGTCCTGCCTACAGACTATATAACTTCCAGCTTGAAATCAGGTCTGTTGTCACACACGTGTACATGGAGAGAAAAAAAAAAAAAAGGATAATTCCATGCTGGACAAGGGGGATGGCAGAGTGCACAGATCCTTTCTCTCCACTCGGGCCCAAGAACACCACTTCTGCTCCTTGCCTTGATGACATCACTTCCTATTCTAGCCCAGATGACAATTTTCCCCTGCACAGCTTTAAATCTGCCATGTTTTTGCCTGCCTGCCTGTTCTGCTTTGGAGTGATGTCTGTAAAGACTTGTATTGAAAATTGAATAGTGAAAACAACTGTATTTTAAAATTGGTCGAGTTTTTACTAATGCTAGCTTATAATATCATGAACCTCTCCAGAAAATGTGGTCTTTGGTTTGTGAGTCATTGCTGAGCTATCATGACTTCTGTGAAGTGTGTGTCAAAACCTGCTGATGAACAGTAGTTAGTGATCAGTGAATGGTACAGGGTTATTAGGGCTCATGGAAACGAAGACTAAAGCCAGAAGTAGCAGTGAAAATATCATTTTAATTGAAATAAAAATTACAGTTAAAAATAAAATGACACCTTTTATTGGCTAACTAGAAAGATTAAAATATGCAAGCTTTCGAGGCAAGTCAGGCCTCTTCTTCAGGCAAGATGTAATACATTGTAATTAATACACTGTAACACGTGATACATTGTAATTAATACACTAAGACGTGATAAATTGTAATGAATACATTGTAACACATGATACATACGTCTTATCACATGATACATACGTCTTAGTGTATTAATTACAATGTATCACGTGTTACAATGTATTCATTACAATTTATCACTGTAACACATGATACATTGTAATTAATACACTAAGACGTGATACATTGTAATTAATACACTGTAACACGTGATAAATTGTAATGAATACATTGTAACACGTGATAAATTGTAATGAATACATTGTAACACGTGATACATTGTAATTAATACACTAAGACATGATAAATTGTAATTAATACATTGTAACACATGATACATTGTAATTAATACACTAAGACGTGATAAATTGTAATTAATACACTAAGACGTGATACATTGTAATTAATACACTAATACATGTAATTGCATCTTACCTGAAGAAGGGGCCTGAGTTGCCTCGAAAGCTTGCATATTGTAATTTTTTTAGTTAGCCAATCCAAGGTGTCACTTTGCTTGACTTCTCACTACATCCATAATGGCTAACACGGTACAACATCTTAGTACTTCAGTTAAAAATAAAATAAAAAGACAATAATGCCAAAATAACTAAAACAAAATAGAACTAATGGTAAAATCAGAATAGCTTTAGTTTTCTCTTCAGTTCACACTTTTGACTTCTTGAGAGACACTGGCCTACTAAAAATGGCCTTGAATTAAGTAACTCATATTTGAGATCACGCACTCCTTCATTGTATGTTTTTAGAATAAACACATCAGGTCTTTTCTCATACACTTGAAAAACACAAAAACTAAACTGAAACTAGATAAACTCTTAGACCGTATCTTTATATGAACTCATTAGTCGTCCGGTGGCAACTTCTAACTTCTTCCTCATGCTACTGTCAATCCCCTGTGCTTTAAGTTCCACATATGAGCTCTGCCCCACCGTTTTTCTTTTTACCGCAGATTCCCCAATCAATGACAAAGACAGGTTTAGAAGTGCCAATTCAACATTGTCAAATGTACCTTCATCTCCAGGGGGTTGAAGGACCAGCCATCAGTGTCAGGATCAGGGGGGTCTGCAAAGTCACGGCTTATCTTCTTGAGATGACATTTGAAAGGGTCACAGCAAGATTTCTGATGGAGTCTAAACAACCTCTGTCTACCGAAGACACTGTAAAAATGTATGCTGCTGCTCCACTAAAGATGAGGCTTTAATCTCCATAGGTAATCGACAGCATCGGTTATTGATTGATTCCACCTGAACGATTTTCACACTGCACTCCCCTCTGATTAAAGCAGGGCGCAGCATTGGCATTCATCAGCAGCCACATTGGGATGAGTCCTTTTCACAGCAGCCATTTTGACAGGCAATAGTCTGGCAAGCACAGGCATCATACTAATGACATTAATGACGCTTCTGTTCAATTTCAGTGCAGCATAACTGTAACCTTAATGAATGTCCTTACTTACACCTGTACTTGTAGTACTAGTTTATGGCAATATGGCTACTATGAAAAAGGCCCAGTAGTGACAAGAAACCACCTATAAGTAATGATAACTCAGCAACGACCCATAAACCAAAGACCAAATTTTCTGGAGATGTTTGTGACATTTAGAAAAAAAAAAAAAACCTCAGAAATTTTCAAATATAGGTGTTGGTTTTTTTTTTTTTGCTATGCAAGTTTTAATATAATCATTCATAACATGGTAATTATTCATTTCGGGGATAGCATAGTATTTAACTAAAATATAGAGGTAGAAAAAAGCTTTGAAACAATATGAGAACCATTTCTGTGCAACTTATATTTAGGGAACTATACCAATACCAATAAGTTCAAAGTTTGTTAGCTTAAATCTCCCTCAATAGTGATCCAAGCAAGAGCGGCGTTTGGGGGTGGCAAGTGGGGCGATCGGCCCAGGCATCGCTTTTGAGGTCTGCGTGTCCCGTTTGAGCGGATTTGTCAAGTTAAATTCTCCAGTTATATTTTGATGAAGTCTGCATGTTATCTTGCAATAATTTAGCTGAATACTGTAATGAGAAAACCCGGTGTATGTTAACATTATTTGTTATTAAATTCGCTCACAAGTTTATACTGTCCACACACACCGGTGACAGCACTTGACGTAAGTGCTTGACGTGAGGTTGGTCAGCCGTAGGCCTGCACACCCCTATGGCCGCCTCTGGATTCAAGTCACGTGCAATTTCAGTTCCACTCATATCAGCAAATCAACAAGCCAAGTTTCATTAAAAATTTGTGACGATGAGGTCCACAAGTGTGAGGATTTGACATGAAATGACCCGGGGAGCACCACATGGAGCAGTCCTGTCTCCTTCAATCGTCAGACTGCAAACACATCAGCAGGATACATCACTTGCAAAAGTGCTCTGATGACTCTGAACTTATGGGGTGTATTGAGAAAGGGGATAAGACTGAGGGAGAGGAGTCCGGGAGAGAACTTTGTTTTTCATTTAAAATGGCAGAACCTCAAAATATTGATGATTTTTTATCTTCAAAAATAAAGTGTATAAGCTATTATAGAGAGGAGGAAACTACAAAGTGTGTGCAATCTCAAGACGCAGATCAAGACTCGACAACTTTATTGGCTTGAAAATGTAACATATCGGTAGAAAATATTTATTTCCCAGTTGTGATTTGTGCTCTGGGGCTGCACGGTGGCGCAGTGGTAGCGCTGCTGCCTCATAGTGGGTTCGCTTCCTGGGTCCTCCCTGCATGGAGTTTGCATGTTCTCCCCGTGTCTGCATGGGTTTCTTCCCACATTCCAAAGACATGCAGGTTAGGTGCATTGGTGGTCCTAAATTGTCCCTAGTGTGTGCTTGGTGTGCCCTGCGGTGGGCTGGCGCCCTGTGCTGACTGGGATTGGCTCCAGCAGACCCCCGTTGTCCTGTAGTTAAGATAAAGCAGGTTGGATAATGGCTGGATAGCAGTGAAAAAAAATCACCCGAAAATTACTACAGCTTCCGACAAAGCGTATGGGTGGCCCGAGCGCTGGGGAAACGTACGCACTAACAGACACGAACAATGTGCTGGATGTTCGGATTCCAAAGCAGCACTCAGATTCCGGGCCAATATTTGCTCAAATTTTTCATTTGGATTCCAAGTTGTTTGAGTTCTGGGGCGTACAATATTGTATTTGTGTTTTTGCTGTCAAGCAGATGCTAAATTAAGTGGAGACTGTTAATTTGAATATAACACACAAGCAAACAATAAGCTGATATATATTTTTATCTTAGCACAACTTACCTAAAATTTGGACAATTTCTCGAAATTAGCAGCCAAAAATCCACGTGCCCGGCCACGACGACACTTCGCTTCCATCAGGCGGATGTAGTTTCCACTATGACTGCTAGATGGCGTGACTGGCGCTTCCAATATGATTCTTGGTACGTTTCGAATACACATCAACCGGTACTGGTGGGATACATACGCCACCTCGGCTGCATTCAGGCCGGAAGCGGTTGGAAGTGATTTTGCAACAGTTGTCTACAAGAGGTTACGATTATGCTGTGATGCTGTTCACCTATACTTGTTGAAACACGGCAATAGTCTCTAAAGTTTTGTAGATTAAAGTTGCATTAAATCAGTGTTCTATCTAGCGTCTTTTAGCCGGGCATTTAGTCGATTCATGATCTGTAGAGATGGCAAGGGACGAGCGGGCAGGTGGGAAAATACTTTAGAAGCACGATCACAAGTGGGAGAGGGATTATTATGATTATGATATTATTATTATTATGATCAGTATTGCCGATCACTCAATGGTTAACAAGCTAATAGCAGGGAATATGCGCAGCGGAGTTCACAAGCGGAGTATGGGGAGGTGGGCTTTCAAGAGGGGGCTGTACATGGTAATAGCGGGAACGTAACAGATTAATACAGCAGCAAGGAGTATGGGCGAGAGGGGGCTGTACATGCTAATAGCGGAGATGGAGCGGCGGTTCACAAGCGTAAAGGCTGTGGAGGTGGGCGGGCGAGAAGAGGACTAATAAAATGAATAAAAAAAGACTAGTGGAACAACTTATCAGATATCAGAAAAAGGGCGTCAGGAAGTGACATCTCTGTTCTCAGTGTCAGTGCAGTCTGTGTTCTTGTTCAGTACATAGCAAATCAATATATGCTGTATATGCGTATTGGCGCCGTCCTCATTCCCTACCACCTTCGCTAATCATTCTTGAGGTAGATTGAAGACTTAAGTGCCAGCTTAAGTGAAAAAATTAAAGAAAACGTAGTAAGTAATTGCAACACAAAAAATAACTTAAATCAGTTTTAACGCGAAAAGAAGAGAAGCAGCAGGCTGCTAGGGTGGAGAAAAGAAGAGCTGCTTAGGAAACAGCAAGCGCATCGACCTCTGAGCAAACGAATGGTAAACAGAGACAGAGAAAGAGGAAAACTAGGAATGCTCAAGTCAAGTGTATTCACTGCACGTTATCATGCAGTACGCCGTTACTGGTGTGTGTACACACACACACACACACAGTTGTTTAAGCATTAGGTGTGTTCTGTGTGCAAAAATCCTTGTAGCATTCACTGTTGTTCCTGTTAAAGTGACTCCCTCTACCGTTTTTATATTTGCTCATATTGAGGATTTTGTTAAAGTGACCCCATCTGCCGTTATTATATTTGGTCATATTTAGACCTACATCCCATATTGCAAAAGGTGTGCAGAAACCCTTGCAGCACACACTGTGGCCTGAGCAAAAGTTTTGTGACACTGAATTGCTGAGGGTTTTGTTAAAGTGGCCCATCTGCCATTCAATATTTTGTTCAGATCTTGCCCTGTCGTAGTGCAAGTGTGCATTGAATATCCAACAGGCTCTCACTTTCCCACTCAAAAGTCTTATTCATAGGTACTTTTAATTTTTTCCAAACGTTTTACCAGTATGAGTAAAAAAAAGTGTTCAGAAAACAACACTTCTCAGTTATTTCAGAAATGAGACGCCACAAACTAATGAAGGTGCAGCGTCAACTCCTGATGTGGCAATTTCAGACACAGTCTGCCAATTGATAAATCTAAGCACCACTTATCTGGCATAAACAAACAATGGTTTAAAGATTTTGATTGGCTAATGGTCAAAGAAAATGTTATGTGGTGCTCATTGTGCATGAAATATTCAAACAAACACCCCCGAAGGAGGGGCTACTTTGGGTAAACGTGCAGTGCACAAGAATTTGAAAAGAAAGCTTGGTGGACCATAAAAAAAGTAAAACACACATTGAGTCTGCTACTGACCTTTTAGGAAAGTGTGTACTAGAGCAAACTAGAATCGGTCAAATTGAAAGATCTGTATCTGTTAAATAACTTACAGAGAGATGCCTTTGTGGGAGCTTTAAGATCCATGTATTGGTTGGCAAAAAATGAGTCGCCACATACAACGTTATTTGAAAAGCTGTTGGAACACTGTAAAGAAATGGGTTGTTCCTTTTTATAACATCTCAATGTTGGTAAAAATGCACATTACACCTCTGAAAGAATAATGCAAGAGCTGCTGGATGTCTTTGCATCAGAAATAAAGTCTAACATACTGAAAAATATACATGCTGAAAATTTTTTCAGTATTCTGTGTGATGAAACCACAGACATCTCAGTTATAAAACAATTAATTATTTACATTAAATGTGTTTGCCAGGTCACTAAAGAGGTCAGAATTAGTTTTGTATCAACCTGCAATATGATTAATGGCAAAGCGGAGACTATAACCAACACACTGAGTGAGACATTGGACACTCTAGGATTGAAAACTGCTAATCTAGTTGGACTAGGGTCAGATGGAGTGGCTGTTATGATTGGGACACAGAAAGGTTTGGCAAAACTGCTTAAAGATAAAATATCTGGACTCTTGGTCAACTGCCACTGTGTAAACCGCCGATTGGCCATTGGAAGTGCCCAAGCAGCAGCTGCTGTACCTTATTTAACAAAACTGAATGACATCTTAAGGCAGCTGCTCTATTTCTTCCAAAATTCTTCAGATAGGATGGCTGATTTTTAACAGAAATCCAAAATACTCTGAACATTCCTCAGATTGAGCTGAAAATGGTCAGTGACACAAGATGGCTGTCTGATGACTTTGCGGTACAGTCACTACGACAGTGTACGATGAGTGTCATAGCTGCGCTGGAAAGAGAGGCCACTGAATGAAATGACACCACAGCTGAAGGATTAAGCAGATGTATTAAAACGTACAATTTTGTTTCCTCTCTGATGATGCTTTCAGACGTATTACCTTTGTTGTCCAAACTGTCTAAGGCTGGGCAAAGGCAAGATGTCAATCTTAACGAAAATGAGCCAATTTTGCTCCCCACAAAATTGTCCATCATGGAGTTGAAATACACTCCTGGGAAATATTTTCAAAGCCTTCATCATTGTTTGGCAGAGGAATGGTCAGATCTCTGCATTGTTTATACACAGAGTGATGTAATGCCATTCAAAACTGCAATATATGATAAATACCTAGAGACAGTTGTCAAGAACCTAAATGCAAGATTCCCTGACATGCCAGTTATTTTCAGCTTTTCAAAAATTTTCAATGCAGAAACTCACGATTGAAGTAAGTCTGCTGAAATTCTTTTCGATCATTACTCCAAAGTGGTAGCCCTCCAATTTTCAAATTTGAAAGTAGCAGGCAAGAATGGACAGTTGCATCAAAAATAACCAGAAGTCAGTAAAACAAAGACTTCAGTCCAAAACAGATTTTACTAAAAATGACAATGACATCAGAGCTCACAGTCGTTTCCAAATTTAGCCAAACTAGCTCATATTGGGCTAGTGATCCCAGTGAGCACAGCTGAATGTGAAAGGGGGTTTTCTGCCCTTAAAAGGATCAAGACATGTTTGAGAAATCGCATGAATCAAAGCACGCTAAATAATCTCATGCTGATCTCCTTGGAGTGCCCAGATCCTGTGGACTTTGATTATGGGAAAGCTGCAGACAACTGGGCCTCTAGGAAGAAAAGAAGAATAAATATTTAACTGAAGACACCTTCTGCATATGCAAGTTGGCTTTAAAGAATATTTTTAAATTTTTCTTCATTAGGTTTCCTATACTTTTTTTCATTATTTTCACTTTTCTTCCCTACTGCCACAATACGTGTGCCTGTTGGTCTATGTCATAACAATTGTTATTTAAAATATTTGTTAAGGTTGCCAGATCCTGAATTTGATACTTCTTGAATTTAATAAAAATATTCTGGCATGAGTGTCAAACCTTAAAAAAAAAGAAGTCATATTGAGCATTAGAAAATAATTAATAATAATTAACAAATAAAAATAGTGCACATTTAATTTTCCCCACCACCAAATTTCCCCATCCCCCCCACCCGGCTACTTTTTCCTGCCACCCGGCTGGAAAAAAATTTCTGGGGAGAACACTGGAGTGTATTTGATTGTTAATAAGGGGCATCATATTGATCATCCAGTCATTAGTTTATGAAGTAATTGTTGGGAAAAATCACAAGAAAGGTTTTGTTGGGTGTGTGGGTCTGCTGCATAATTGAAAATGTAACAGAATTACTGTATATTTTCAGTAAATCCTGACATACATGAAGCTAAAAAGGCTTCATGGTTATAAATAAAATACCAGATGGAGGACTTTATATCCTTGACTTCTGCCCACTCTGACAAGCTATTCTGGATCAAATGGCTCCTTAAAACTCCTTCTAGTAACTGGAACTGCATACTCGATATCAGGTTTAGTCAGGTTGGCAGGCATAGCTACCTGTGAAATCATCTGCTCGTCATAAACAAGTTTTAATGGGCCAGCTTTTACATTACAAAGGTCATTACTCTCTTTATGGGCCCCCCGCAACAATACACTTATTACCCTATTAAAAACAGATGCTGTTTTTTTTTTCTCTTATAATAAAGGAAACACACCAGTGTGGAGAGTTCATTGACTATAAATGGAGTTAACATATCAGACACGAGTTGTAATATTTGAACACGGCTCTTATTAACTCATAACACGGATACTCCAGTGACACATCAGTGGCCAAGTCGACCAAAGGACATGCTGGGGACTCCATCTGTAACAAAACAAAGTGGCACGACTGCAGCCCACAATACGGCACAGACACTAACCAGTTAATAAAACACGATACGAGACCCCCCCGACGTAAGAGATGCTTGTATATTCTGGAAAGGGGCTGAACGTTCTGTTCTTCACATAGATTTTTAACAGAGTATTTGTCAGCTAGTTTTGGAGAGGTCAGTTATTGAGAAAGAACTTAACAATTATTTTGTTCTCTTTTCAGAGCTGCTATATAGAATAACATTTTGATAATACAGCACCTCCATTAACTTAAATAATGAGATTATCAGTGAGTGTCTATCTGTATACATGGCCAAAGATAAGCACTAGATCAATAAATTATATCCATCCAGCCATTCATTTTCCAACCCGTTGAATCCAAACACAGGGTCACAGGGGTCTGCTGGAGCCAATCCCAGCCAACACAGGGCACAAGGCAGGAACCAATCCTGGGCAAGGCGCCAACCCACCGCAGGACACACACAAACACCAAGCACACACTATAGGGCCAATTTAGAATCACCAACTCACCTAACCTGCATGTCTTTGGACTGTGGGAGGAAACCCACACAGACACGGGGAGAACATGCAAACTCCACGCAGGGAGGCGAACCCGGATCTCCTAACTGCAAGGCAGCAGCGCTACCACTGCACCACCGTGCCGCCCTTAAATGATATTATCTAGCTAAATATATAGCCATAATATCGAATATACATGGTCTCAGATACACATTATACACTTAAGAGGAGGACACCATCTTTTACAGACTCTAGTCTTTATGCAATGTTTTATTGAATAATTTGACTACACTTTTAAGTTTGCAATCTGAATAAATTCAAAAAATTATTAGAACACTCTGGACAAGAACAGGCCATTCAGCCCAACAAAGCTCGCCAGTCCTATTCACTTGTATCCTCCAAGAAAACATCAAGTCGAGTTTTGAAAGTCCCTAACGTCTTACTGTCTACCACACTACTTATTCCAAGTGTCTATCATTCTTTGTGTAAAGAAAACCTTCCTAATGTTTGTGCGAAATTTACCCTTAACAAGTTTCCAACTGTGTCCCCGTGTTCTTGATGAGCTCATTTTAAAATACAAGTCTCGATCCACTGTACTAATTCACTTCATAATTTACAACACTTCAGTCAGGTCACCTCTTAATTCACTGTAAAGGCTCAGCTCTTTTAATCTTTCCTCATAATTCAACCCCTGTAGACCTGGAATCAGCCTAGTCGCTCTTCTCTGGATATTATCTTGCACCGCTATGTCTTTTTTGTGGCCTGGAGACGAAAACTTCACCCAGTACTCCAGATTAAGCCTCACCAGTGTGTTATAAAGACTTGAGCAGAACCTCCTGTGACTTGTACTCCACAGATCAAGGCGCTATATAAACGGATATCCTGTTAGCCTTCTTAATGGTTTCTGAACACTGTCTGGAAGTTGATAGCTTAGAGTCCACTATGACTCCTAAATCTTAATTATGTAAAACCACAAGGCTTTTCAACTTCAGCTAAAATGCTTTAGACTTTCAATGTTCCAGGAGTATATTTTTCCTTTTTAAGCTTGTACATTAAAAACTAAGAACTGTGGTCCCGATATTGATAATTGCAATTATGTTTGGTTTTTTTTAGTCATCACGGCCAAATCCCCCAGGCCGCCAGGTGGAGCCCTCCCTGCAGTATGGAGGTGCCTCGAATGCCAGCAGGGAATCATGGACAGTGAAGTTTTCCTTTACAGCCCTGCTGGATACCTTGGGGCCCAACAGAGGATGCTGCAGGGAGGCCCAGAGACTCGTACCTGCCCTATAACCCGGACGTACGTCTTAGTCACAGCAACAGAAGGAATGACGTACTTCTGGGATGAAAAGAAAACTTTTGATCTGACCTGGAAGTGCCAGGAAGTCACATGGACTCAGGGTTCGGAAGCACTTCCAGGTCACGGACTATAAAAGGACTGTGGGAGATCCCAGACATTGAGCCGAGTTGGGAGGAAGGGTGGCAAGCCATCTGGGAGTAGGATTGATTATTGTGTATGGTATATTTATGAGTATTGTGGAGTGGAGGGTGCACATTATTATTATAAAATAAATAATATTTGGACTTTTATCTGGTGTCTGATCTTTGGGTTCAAGGGGACAACAGTACCCCCTATCTGTCACAATATCTACCCAACTTGATCTCTATCCAGGGCTGGACTGGGAAGCTTATTTAAGCTGGGAATCCCAAGTCTATCCCCGGCCACACAATATTCAGCAGTTTTCTTGCACAGGCACAGACTCAAAAAACCAACAAACACCTTTTGTTTTCCCTGGAATTTTAGGTGAATGAGGAGACAGTAGATTCAGCTTTTCAAGTACATCTCACTCTTAAATATTAGTCTCAAGACAACCTCTGATCTGATAAAGTGTGGAACAGCACTTCATAAAAAAAAAAGTGAAAGAAGTGGTGAGACGGCCCTCTGCTGTTATGCACCTAAAATCTGGAATAGCCTGCCAATAGGAATTTACCAGGAGGAGCGCTTTAAAAAACTGCTGAAAACATCCATCCATTCATCTATTTTCCAACTTGCTATATCCTAACTACAGGATCATGGGGGTCTGCTGGAGCCAATCCCAGGCTGCACAGGGCGCAAGGCAGGAAACAAACCCTGGGCAGGATGCACACACATACACACTGGGGACAATTTAGGACCGCCAATGCACCGAACCTGCATGTCCTTGGACTGCCCTGCTGAAAACACATTACTTTAACATGGCTTTCTCTGAGCTTCATTTCAGTTTAATCCTGATGCTCTGTATATTCAATTAATTATCATTACTATTCATGATGGCTTCAAAATCCGTCCTAATCCCTACACTCTCTTCTGTTCTTTTTTCCGGTTTTCTGTGGTGGCGACCTGCTCCACCACCACCTGACCAAAGCACCGTGATGTCCTTACATTGATTAATTAAAGGCCAGATGTCCACATGACCGTCATCATCAAGTTCTTCCATGTGATCCCTGAATACAATGAGGACTGACTGAGATCATTTATGTTAGGTAGAATGCCCAGAGGGGTCTGGGTGGTCTCGTGGTCTGGAACGCCTGCAGATTTTATTTTTTCTCTCCAGCCGTCTGGAGTTTTTTTTTTTGTCTGTCCTCCCTGGCCATCGGACCTTACTTTGACTCTGTTAGTGTTCCCTTACTTTAATTCTTATTTATTTTTTTTCCTTTCTTCATCATGTAAAGCACTTTGAGCTCCATCATCTGTATGAAAATGTGCTATAGAAATAAATGGTGTTGTTATTCAGTCATCATAGCGCTAAGGTTTAGCTGTCAGAGCGCGACAGACGCACTTTCAAAATATTAAAATAAAATAAAAACAAGACATGTTCATTAACAAACTTAGCATGAAATAAAGAACAACAGGAGCATTTTAAAACATAAATCAAACCACTCACGTACGTGTTTCATTAAAAAATAAAACATTTCGAGTAGCCCATTCAGTCACTCTGACTGAAGAAAAAAAAACGTTAAAAATGCGACCATACGCTGCACTTCATTAAAATTTAATATAAAAAAAAACAGAATAAATACACGGTACCAAATACCAAAACCCCTACAACATCCAAATATAATTCAAAGTAAATTATACACTTTTAAACAATCTTCATATAGAACTTTAATCACAAAAGCACCAGACGTACGCACCTCTCATCAGAGCGCTCCTGTTTAACTGTTAAGAGCGCGAGACGCACGCGCAGTCAAAACAAGACTCGAACAAAAACAAGAAACCATCTAACCACAAACCAGAGAAGAAACCCTCCAACGTTAAACCGAAACGATTTGTGCCCACTACAGAGCAATAACGCCTGCTCGTTTTCCAGTAAAATAACACCGTTTATTTCACTGGTTGCTCTGAATCCCAGGCCAGGGAAGTTCCCGCTGATTGTAAACATCATTCCGACTCTGTCTCTTATCTATACATATCTAAAAAAAAAAATCACTTCGGGGATTAAAAATTAAACGATCCTACAATACATGTCTCGCACAAATACTCATTTAGTTTGAAGAGTTCAAATACACTCACGTAACTCAACGTAAAATGAGATCTTTACTTCAGTTGGATAAAATGTGTCTCTCTGAGGAGCTGTTCGGATGTTTGTGGAAATGTACAAGAATAAGGTTATTGTTAAACTGGTTGCCGGGCATTCCGGTTGACTTTTACTGGTGTTTTAATAGAAGTGAGGAAACAGGCGGAGGCTTACGTTGGACACTTAATCGCATTTTGCGTTTCAGGTTAAATTGCGGAAACACAATCAGCTTTTTTGGCATATTTGCGCTGTTACGTTGATCGGAAAAGGAGGTTGTGTGTGTGCTTTGTTTATCCGGTTTTTTTTTTTTTTTTTTGACGCAGCGGGCGTACTGCTTTCACGAATGTATCTTCGACTTAACGGTATGCAACGATAGACGTTTACTCACCAGACAGATAGATGATCAACCCATCTATCTATGGCAGTTTCTCAAAATTTCAATCTCCTCAAACCCAAATAATTCGGCGATCCCACGGTACACTGACAGAAGATACGCCGGCGACAACAAGAAGTGAGGCCACCCGATTAACTGTAAATGGCGAGTACAATGGGGAACAGAGAAATGCACTTGCCCGAGTTTCGAGTGGCGTGCTGTAACTCTGGATGAGGAGAGAAAAAAATATACAAAGTGCAGACCCGAAACTGGAACTACTTACATTCTGTCTCTAGGTGTCGTGATGCCTTTAAAAAGTCCGCTCGCTTGACAGCGACGATCCACCGTTTTGTCCCCTTCCTCCGGTTTACTAGAAGGTAAGAGACACGATGCGCGCGCCAACTTTAGTTTTCGTCGCCTTTGATGATGTCACAAGCGAGGCTTGTCGGGTATTGTCTGCAGTTTACGTGCACGCGCATTCGTGCACTCTCGAATCTCCAGACGGTCACGTCATTCTGGGCGACGGAAACAGAAGCCACGCTGTTGATTCGCGTTAGAAAGAACCCTACGGTATCACTGAGAGGCAGAGCGTAAGTATTTGTGTTCTGGTCATGACACTTTATGATCGTGAGAGGCTTTTATCCGCTCTACTTGGTTATTACATCAGAGGCGAGCAGCGCGTTCTTGTAAATTAACTCCCCAGTGGCGCGCGTGTCTTTGCTGTTTATTGGTGTGTCCGGGTGCTGCGCAAAAGCCCAAAACCAGTGTAACCTGGTCAGGTTTCAAAATGAAAATGTAACTGTTTTTTGTTGTGAATAAAGTTTTATTGAAAGAATTGGGACACCAGTTGTGGGGGTTGGGTAACGTTGAGTATATATATGGGTTGCCTTATTGAAGAAGGGACCGCCATAAACAGCAGATGTGATATAGTTCGGAGAGCTGAAACCAGGAAAAGAAAAGTATAGTTTCAGGCAAACCGCCGAAACAAGAAGAAAGAAAGAAAAGAGTTCGTTGCCAGAAAGAGTTGTAGTTTGAGGCAGCACGCCGAAACGAGACGTAAGGAAAGAGTTGCAGAAAGAAGTCGTAGTTGAAGCAAAACGCTGAAACAAGACAGAGGCGCTGTTGAGGCAAGACGCCGAAGCGAGACGGAGAGAACGACAGAGAAACGAGAGTCGTAGTTTGAGACAGCACGCCGAAACTAGACGTAAAGAAGAGAAAAGAGAGGCGCTGTTGAGGCAAAAAGCTAAAACGACAGAAAGAGAAAAGAGGGGCGCTGTTGAGGTAAAACGCTGAAACCAGAAAGAAAGAGAAAAGAGAGGCGCTGTTTGAGGCAAAACGCCGAAGAAAGACGGAAAGACAGAAATGGCGATCAGTGAGTAAAGAGGGTGTTTGAGAAAGAGGGAGACGGAAGCATAAAGGAGGTACCAGAGTATAATGAGGAAGATATCAACCAAGGTCGGTCTTTATTTTATTTTGTTTGTGTAAAGCTGCTTGAATAAACGTTCAAGTGAAGGGGCCAGTTTTTGTTTTGTTTGTGTGGCCACTACGCACCCGAGCTACGGCTGGGGCCCCAACGGAGCGAGTAACATTTACTGACTGCGTAAATAAGTCCTGGGTGAGCTCACCAGTAGTTTCGGACACATAATATATGTATTGTATAGATGTAAATAATTTAGCGTTTGTTTTATGTATTGTATGTATATATATATATTTGTAAATACTTTAAGTTTTGGGAAAACTGTTTATGTTCAAATTAAGTAAAGAGTTTGGTTTTATAACATATCTGAGTAACAGTGCTTGGATTGGGCATTACCGAGTTTAAAGTGGACTATAGTGAACCTGCCAACAATATAGGTGGCGACACCGTTATAAAGAGCTCAGGCCTTTGCCTACCGATGAAGGATTGGTGGTGAAAGGGGGTTACACCAGTAATGCCTCTCGATGATTAATAGAGAGGATAATAGACAATTGTTGTAACAGAATTAATTTTACGGTCTGTATGCAACTTCCATGTGTGTCTCATTGACATTACCAGCAAAAAACAATTTGCGTCCTCAGCAGGGTTATGAGATAGGCATTTGTTAGGAAAAATGGACAAAGAGTATGAAGAATAAAAACTTGCCCTTTTGTCCAATAACAGAGTGCAGATGGACGACTTCGCAGACTACGGGAGCGTCGCGGCGGCTGAGCCATTGACCGGCCGGGATGGCGTTATCGGTTTTCCACTCGTGCGCGTGCCTCCCGCGACCTCATAACGCTAGACGAGTGAGAGAACATGTGAAGCGTCGTAGTATCGGCTTGCCGCGGCTTAGAAATGGGATCCCGTATCGGCAGTGGCTCGGGGAAGGAAGGAAAGGAAAAAAAAGTGCTTTCTTTCAGTTTTAGGAGAGAAGCGCAGTCGCGTCACAAAAGCCGGCAGAGCTTTGCGCGCGCCGGCTGCTCACACTTTTATAGTAAACTAGCCGATTACACTGTTATTGGACAAAAGGGCTTCGCTCACTGAGTGCAAGGGGAAAAAAATTAAAATGTAGTCTATAAGTTATTAAACAGTAAAACATTAACCTGTAAGAAGTAAAGATAATGTGGCAGTTTCCGCGACAGTCACGTGGATGAATAAATAAAACTTCTCTGTCAGAACGCAACTGGCGGCGGACGGCTCAGCGCTGGAGGGCTGGGAGAGGGAGACGCGGAGCGCACTTCTATTGGATAGATCGGCGTGTTTGTGTTTACTTCTTTTCAATAACAGTAAAATAATTCTCGCACAAATAACAATTCGTAATAAAGATATAAAAATGGCGTCCACAAACAAAGTGATTAGTTCCTGTATTAAATGTTCTGTGGTCATACGTAATTTCCGTTTCAAACGCGAAAATAATTTTAGATTGTGCGGGGCGAGAGACGCCGCTCTTTGTAGACGCGTTCACGTAATCGTGCGCCTGTGGATGGATGACGTTCGAGGGCTTAATTGGTCGGTGCGAGGGTGCCGAATACAAAAGGGGAGTTTCCGGCCTCCGGTAGAACATTGTTTTGAGTTTACTGAGCTCTGCGACTTGTGCCTTGATTATTGTAAATATTTTTTCTTCTTATGTAAATATTTCTGGATTAGCTTTTATGGAGGTATTTATTGGGTTGTGGTTAATGGTGCACTGTTTATTTTAGTATATACACTTTTTCTATATTTTGAATATTCTTGTTTTTGGTAAATCCTGTATTGTACACAGTTTAGATGAGCTGCTTCCTGACTTGTATTACTGCGGAGGAAGGCAGCTTTATTTTGGATTTTTGTGTATACTAGGGGGCTCCGCCCCCCTGTTTGCTTCGCTCGCCCACCCCCGTGTTTGATTTACCTGATATACAATACAATAATTTTTTATTTTTTGTAAAGCCCAAAATCACACAAGAAGTGCCACAATGGGCTTTAACAGGCCCTGCCTCTTGAGAGCCCCCCAGCCTTGACCCTCTAAGAAAACCGGGAAAAAAATCAAAGAAATCTTGGGAAAGGCAATTCAAAGAGAGACCCCTTTCCAGGTAGGCAAAAAGGGGGTCAATACAGTACAGTACATAGAACATAATAAATCCTCAATACAGTATAAAAATAAAAATTCTAGAAGTATGGAGTAGAATGTCACATTAGATGATATCATATAATATGCTTTGGATTTGTTTTAAGTCCTGGATACCTCATTCATCAAGCTGCCTCCCCCATTTGGCCATTCCACAGCTGAAATAGTGCTAAACCGATGAAAGGACACCTCTTTCCCACGATTCCTGCAATCTTCCATCAGGGATGACTTTACCTTAGGCAGGCAATATACGCGTTGTGAAGGGGAGGTGTGTCTGAAAGTATGCTAAGGATATGCCGTCGCATCATCTGCTGCTGTCCTGCTGTTGGCGAGCTGCACGTTTTGCTTGTCTCTTGTCGTTGTTTTAAGAGCTGGGAGCACATGAAGCTTGTCTGACCGATGCAATCCAACAACTGCTAGGGTTAGATGTCTGTGGACCTGTTTTAAATGATGGCTCACTGGCTGGTCTTGCGTGACGTTCTAAAAACAATACTTGTCCCTTTTATTTCCGGCCCCGGGCGTGGTTAAATTCTTTCTTGCAGGATGTATAACGCGGTTCGCTCGCTCCCTCATATTAGACACCCAGAGTGTAGGCTGGTGTCCCCCAATTCCCACTACATGGGGGGGTCACAACCTTGTGTGTGTTTTTTTTTTTTCCTCCCACTTTCTATAGATGCTTGGGTTTAGTGGAATGGCAAACCTAAATTAGCTTGTTATGATTGTGGGTACCAATTCAGGTGCCCAATGATGACTCCTAGTTGGTGCCCTGCACAGTTTCCTGCCATATCCTAATGACTACAATTTGTGTTTGCATTGTACTAGTCAGGGTGCTGAGGTCAAGTTTGCCAGGTCCTTAACAATGCGTAGCCCAAGGACAGCTTAAAAAAAAAAATCGGCAAATTTGCCCCAAAAATGGACCAATACCTGAAGCAGATAAAATACCACCCTGAAAAGTGGAGGTGGCGTCAGATCAAGAGGGTTAGGTGCACACCATCAAAACCCTGGGGATCCCGTCAGAGGTGATTCAGAATGATAGAAAGGGTGTATAGCATCATACAGCTGTTCTCCCTGAGTGATGTTACAATCATTACGAACATACAGACTGAGGAGATCGTTCCTCCCCACACCATGCGACTCTTCAATTCCACCCCGTTTGTAAACGTTAACATTATATAAAGTTATTGTCTGTTATACCTGCATATTATCACTCTTTATTGTTTTCTATCAGTATGCTGCTGTTGGAGTATGTGAATTTCCCCTTGGGAATTACCTATCTATCTAATCTATCATATAGTGCCTTTCACATCTATCTATCAATCATATAGTGCCTTTCACATCTCTCTATCTCTATCTATCATATAGTGCCTTTCACATCTATCTATCATATAGTGCCTTTCACATCTATCTATCATATAGTGCCTTTCACATCTCTCTATCTCTCTATCTATCTATCATATAGTGCCTTTCACATCTCTCTATCTATCTATCATATAAGTGCCTTTCACATCTATCTATCAATCATATAGTGCCTTTCATATCTCTCTATCTATCACAAATTCAAATAGCAGCGGAAGGAGTGCCAGATGGATGACAAATATGGTAAAGATTGGGGGGTTGAAAAATAGCACAAAATAAATTTTTTTTTTTGAAGATCGGCAGGTTATTCATACAGGTGTCTGTCAGAAGACAGGGTGCAGTAAGCTGACCCAGGACAATTTCCTTTTTTTTTAGGAACGCGTCTGTTAGACACAGGAAAGATGACCTTTCCTTCTTTAGGGCCCCAAAGCAAAAACGGTTAGCCGATTTGCACAACATAAGATGAAATGCTTAGATAAGCGATATTCTGCTTTATTGGTAAGTAAGGGGAAGGGAGAGGGAGGAAAGATATGAAAAGCTGATCGAAAAAGGAGAACTTTGTTCTTCTGCTTTGCAACGCATGAATCTTGCTCACCGGTGACTGAATAAAAGAGCTGATTGATTGAACTACTGCTGTCTTCCTCGGAGAGCTCCATCCACACTGACAACACTGACAGGGACTTGCAAAGACATGCAAGTTTGGTGGAATGACATTGGAGAATTGACCTAAGTGCGTGTGTGTCTGTGATTGTGCTTCCACTCAGTGATGAACTGGCGCCATGTCCAGTTGTTGTAACTGCCTTGCGCTCGATGATTGCTGGCATAGGTACCCACTACCATGCAATTCTCTCTTGGGTATGTGAGTTAAAATGAAAGGATCAAAGTTTTCTGGAACCGCTTACTTTGGGGTAAAAAGGGAAAGTTCTACGTTGTTTCCATTAAGCTGTCATAGGCATTCAATGAGTGTAATTTATAGTAATACATTAATTAAATCCGGCAGCCTTCTTTATGGCATTTTTTCTTTTAAACTCTACTATCATCCAACCTTGTAATGGCGGTGCAATGAAGGATGTCATAGGAGTTCAGGTCAGGGCAATTAGAAACGTACTTCAGCAGTAGGGCAGCCCTTTGAAACGTATAATGGGAACAAGGGGTTTAAAGTCTGTTACAACAAACATAGTGATTGGCTGACCAGGTAGAAGGGTGTCTGTTACAACAAACGTAGTGATTGGCTGACCAGGTAAAAGGGTGACTGGGCAGCAACTTCATGATTTTTAATCATTTATCAGGCATAGATCTTTGTCTAATCTAGCAGTGAAGGTCAAAGGTGTCTATTACCGATGACACGTGTCACCCTAATATAGCAAGACCTTTATATCCCCAGCTCATTTTTTTTCCTTTGTGGTCAAAATGTAACATCTTATTAAAGGAAGAAATGTCGCCTAGCAGGACAATTCAGTAATCGGGCAGGAGAAAAAGCTGTTCATGGTGTCTTTTAATGACTCCTCAGCAAAATGCCTTGTAGGGAGAATTCATCAAAAGCAGTCAGTTACAGCCTGGCTAGAATGATCAGAGAAACAAAGAATAGAGGTTCATTTTATAAACTATTGAATTTACATACAGTGCCAATCAAGGCAGACATTTTACTCTGGCTGGTTCTTTGGTTTACATCCAAATGATTTATATAAAATAAAAGTCTATTATGTTATGTTCTGGTGGTTCTTATACCTTTTGAGATGCGTCACCACCCTTGAGATTTCTGTGCATATCACAATCGTCCATTCTCGTTGTTTATAGGACATCTGCTGATTTCTTAGTCCTCCTTCAGTACATTTTGTATATGACATCAACCTTTCTTCTGGCAAATTCTTTATTTACTTGGCCATCTCAGTATTTTTCCTAAACCAGCTCTTATATTTCAGTGTACATTTTGTTGTTCACCTGACCTTTATCTCGTTTCCTACATTTATTAACCCTTTATGCTATTTAAGATGAATGCCATGTTACCCTAAAATAATTCTTCCACACCTTTCAACAGCAACGATATTTATTTCTGTAGGACATTTTCATATAAATAATGTAGCTCAAAGTGCTTTACATGATGAAGAAAAGAGAAATAAAAGACAAAGTAAGGATTAGAATAAGTCAACATTAATTAACAGAATAAGAGTAAGGTCCGATGGCCAGGGGGCACAGAACTGGAGAGAAAAAATAAAATCTGCAGGGGTTCCAGGCCAGGAGACCTCCCAGCCCCCTCTAGGCATTCTACCTCACATAAATGAAACAGTCCTCTTTGGATTTAGGGTTCTCACGGAAGGGCTTGATGATGGTGGTCATGTAGACTTCTGGCTTTTAATCCATCAATGTATGACATCACGGTGCTTTGATTAGGTGATGATGGCACAGGCCACCACAGAAAACCGGGAAAGGAAACAGAAGAGAGAGTAGGGGTCAGTACAGATTTTAGCGCTACCATGAATAGTTATAATGAATTGAATATACAGAGTATCAGGATTAAATGGAGGTGAAGTTATAAAAAGGCCATGTTAAAGTAATGTGTTTTCAGCAGTGTTTTAAAGTGCTCTACTGTATCAGCCTGGCGAATTCCTATTGGCAGGCTATTCCAGATTTTAGGTGCAGAACAGCAGAAGGCTGCCTCACCACTTCCTTTAAGTTTTGTTCTTGGAATTCTAAGGAGACACTCATTTGAAGATCTGAGGTTACGATTTGGAATATAAGGTGTCAGACATTCCGATATATAAGATGGGGCGAGATTATTTAAGGCTTTATAAACCATAAGCAGAATTTTAAAGTCAATTCTGAATGACACAGGTAACCAGTGTAGTGACATCAAAACTGGAGAAATGTGTTCAGATTTTCTTTTCCCAGTTAGGATTCTAGCAGCTGCATTCTGCACTCGTTGCAAACGATTTATATCTTTTTTGGGTAGTCCTGAGAGGAGTGCGTTACAGTAATCTAGTCGACTGAAAACAAACGCGTGAACTAATTTCTCAGCATCTTTCAATGATATAAGAGGTCTAACATTTGCTATGTTTCTTAAGTGAAGAAATGCTGTCCTAGTGGTCTGATGAATATGCGACTTAAAATTCAGGTTACAGTCAACAGTTAGAGTTAAAGAACTTAGGGTTGTCTTGACTTTTAATCCTAATGCATCAAGCTTATTTCTAATAATCTCATTGTATCCATTATTGCCAATCACTAAAAGTTATGTTGTCTCTTTATTTAGCTTGAGAAAATTGCTATTCATCCAATTAGAAACACAAGTAAGACATTGTGTTAGTGAAATAAGAGTCGGGGTCATCAGGTGCTATTGATAAGTACAGCTGTGTGTCATCAGCATAGCTGTGGTAGCTCACGTTGTGCCCTGAGATAATCTGACCTAACGGAAGCATGTAGATTGAGAAGAGCAGCGGACCCAGGATAGAGCCTTGTGGAACACCATATTGGATATCCTGTGACTTTGAGATGTGATTACCACAACTAACAAAGAATTTTCTCCCTCTCAGGTAGGATTCAAACCAATTTAAGACACTGCCAGAGAGGCCCACCCATTGACTAAGGCGATTTCTAAGAATATTGTGATCAATGGTGTCAAATGCAGCACTCCGATCTAAGAGGATGAGAACAGATAAATGGCCTCTGTCTGCATTTACCCGCAAGTCATTTACTACTTTAACAAGTGCAGTTTCTGTGCTGTGATTTGTTCTGAAACTCGACTGAAATTTATCAAGAATAGAATTTTACTTAAGAAAGGCAGGTTAGAAATGGGCCTAAAATTTTCAAAAGCAGAGGGTCAAGATTATTTTTCTTTAGTAGGAGTTTAACTACAGCAGTCTTAAGACAGTCTGGGAAGACCCCCGTATCTAATGACGAGTTTACTATGTCAAAAATACTATCCGTTAGCACGCCCGATTCTTCTTTGAAAAAACTTGTTGGTATTGGGTCAAGGACGCAGGTGGAGGGTCTCAGTTGAGAAATTATTTTATGTAAATCGGGTAAATCTATCCTGGTGAGTGTTGGGGAGATGTACTATATTATTTCTAATATCATTCATTTTTTTGATTGAAAAATACAGCAATATCTTCAAGTTTCACTGGAGGTATTTTGGAGGCATTCCTTTTGTGTTATCTGGGTTTAGACGATCAATCGTAGAGAATAAGACTCTGATTACTAGCATTGTTATTTATAATCTTAGAGAAGTAGCAGCGTCTTTCAAGACAGACTGTGTTATTGTATTCTGTTATTTTAACCTTCAATATCTCATAGTGGATAGTTAGTTTAGTCTTCCTCCATTTACGCTCAGCTCTACGGCATGTTCTCTTTAAATCAGACACTCTTTGGGTCTTCCGTGGTATAACAATGCTAGAAGATTTTTTTAACTGCCTTTTCTGGTGCAACTATGTCAACAGCATATAACATCCACGTTACTATTTACATTATCCTCGCTATTATAGTTAGCACTATAAACGGACTGATTGGTTAGAATGTTTGTAAGTTGTAAGGCTGCTGATGATTCAAAGAAACGTTTTTTAACTATGCTTCTCATGAATGTTTTCTATCATTTCTATATTAAATCGTAAAAGAAAATGGACTGATAGACCAACATCAATGACCTGCTTTACATCAACTTTTAGTCTAATGTATGACCTGCTTTATGTGTAGGCTGATTAAAGAGCTGTCTCAAATCAATAATCAATTAGGTTCATGAATTCTTTTACTTTTTGGTCACACTGATTATCGTTATGAAAGTTAAAGTCGCCAACTATTAAGAGTTCACAAGTCGTGTATTCCAGCAAGTTAAGTTGCTCTTTCATCTGCACCTTTCTGACATGCATCTGTGTCTTAACACCATCTTGAGGCCTTACTTGTGTAAATACTCCTCCACACATTTCATAACGCACTTCCCAGACTCCAGCATCATTGTTTATTTAATCATAGCAGTGACTACTGCTAACCCACCATTTTACAAGATGCTCTTCTTCCAGCCTGTTGTACTGTCACTCCACTCCCAATGTTTTACTCCTGACAATTTGACGTGAAGAATGAGGAGTTGCTGTCAAACTGCTATGAACCGAAGGCGGAGTGATGGCTCTGAGGTTAGGGATCTGCACTGGCAAACGGAAGGTTGCCAGTTCGAATCCCGTAAATGTCAAAAGGGACTCTGCTCTATTGGGCCCTTGAGCGAGGCCCTAAACCTGCAATTGCTGAGCGCTTTGAGTAGTGAGAAAAGCGCTCTATAAATGCAAAGAATTATTATTGACTTGACATAAACTTTAACTGAGAGGGTGTTGTAAAATGAAATGTTTTTAGATCTGAATGATTTGAGTTTTGATGGAATTCAATCCTGTTCTTTCCACAGATAAAAAGAAAAAGTTGCCATTTAATATAACATTTAGATGGATATAAAAGAGGAGACGTGTGCAGCTGACCTAAATATCATGGAACAAAGGACTATAAATGTTAAGGAGGAGGACTGTGAGTGGGAGTGTGTCCGCCCTAAACAGGAGAGTCTGGGCATTAAGGATGAGGACTGTGAACTGGGGTCAGTGGGCATTAAAGAAGAGGCTGAAGAGAACTGTGTCAGCAGTGCAACTGACATCCATACACATGTGGAGAGTGTCAAGGAAGATGACCTTCATTATGGACATCCTGGTGATGCAGTGACCACGTTAGCCTCTTGTGAAAGCACACACTCTTCCTCTTCAGAGTCCTCTTTTAATGTGAAGTCTGAATCATTACAGTCTGACACAGAGGAGAATGAAGAAATTTCATCTCTCAGAACATGGAAAGATCAGCCGCTGCTTACAAAGAAGTCTAGAAAAAGTAAGTGAAAAATAAAAGGGTGTATGTTTTAGGGTTAAGGGTTATCCTCCTGAAGTGACAGTCTTGAACTTTTTAGGGGAAACCTAGAAATGCAGTGAAACTGATGAGTGTTATTGTGTGTTTAATGTAGTGTGAAAGTTCCTCTGTGATGTTATAAGTTAAAGCAGTTTGCTGCTCTTCATTTGAAGTTATAATGTGTGACAGATAGAGGGCGCTTGAACCATCAGATCAGACGCCAGGCACCAGATAAAAAAATCCAATAACTAAATTTATTGTAATAAATGTGCACAAAGCAGCCACCACTCCACAATACTCATAAACAATAATAATCACAATAATCCTCCACACCTCCCAGTAGCTCAGTCACCCTTCCTCCCAACTTGGCTCACTGTTGGAATCTCCCACAGTCCTTTTATACTTCTTGACCTGGAAGTGTTTCTGTCCGTCAGTCCTTGTGACTTTATAACACTTCCGGGTCGGGTAAAAAACTCCTTTTCTGCAGCCCGGAAGTACGTCATTTCCTCTGTCCCCTCGACTGGGAAGTACTTCCGTGCTACAAGGCAAATAGAAGTCCCTGGGCCTCCCTGCAGCGTCCGCCTGGCGGCCCCCATGGTATCCAGCAGGGCTGTGCATTAAAACTCCAAGGTCCATGTGGCCCTGCCGGAATTCGGGGCACTTCCATGTTGCAGGGAGGGCTCCATCTGGCGGCCTGGGGGTATTGGCCGGGATAACCTGCTGGCCATATCTCACAAATGTTACTCAAACACTCTAAGCCTGGAGTCCCGAATGAGGCACATTACCTGAGGTAATGTGACGCATTTCCTCGAAGGTGATCCGACTCATATGACCCTTATTGTTCGAGACCCGAGTGGCTGGACCAGGCCAAGGGGTCGCCCACGTAACACCTGGCTGCGGCAGATAGAGGATCATTTCCAAAGGGTGAGACTGGATCTCGTGTCTGCCTGGGGGGGTTGCCAAATGGGATCCTGAGCTGTTTCGTTGCATGGTGGGTGCAGCAACACACTGTACCAGTGTACACGCCCCAACTTGACTTAAGCCTGCCCTTGATAAAGAGTGCTACACGAAAGTACAGTTACAAGGACATTTGTGAATCTTTTGAGATTCCCTGGATTTCTGTGTTAGTTCTCCCTAATATTGTGGTCTGATCTTCACTTCAGTCCCAAAAACAGATAAACACATTCATCTGAAACATGAAACAAACAACTGGACTACTTCTCAGTCCTGCACACTTTGTTTAAACATTCACAGTCTAGTCTGTGATCCCCATCTTTATTGACGGGTTGACCCTCCTTTAGCAGCAATCACCTCCAGTAGACATGTCCTGTAGCTGCTGGTCAGCTTTCTATTTTAGCCCATTCATCCTTTCCAAAGGACTCTGTGCAATCCAGAGCTACAGTTTCCTTCTGATTACACCATCCTGTTGTTCATTTCCTTTTTTGTTTTGTAACGTGTGTTGTATTATTTGGTATTCATTTAAGCTTATAAGTAAGAAAGGGCTGTCAAGCAAGTAACAATAGAATCAATACAGTATGGTGTATATACTTAATCATGTTTCAATTTCTGAGTCATCTATTTCTCCATTTGTAAGGTATGTACTTGTCCTCCAGACATTTTTCACCATCTTTTACATCATATATTTACTCATACTGAATGTTAAAGCCTTGTAATTATATTTTAATATTGCCTTCTCCTATTGTAAAAATGCTCTGACAGGAGTATATTTTCACTGTATTGGCACATGCTCTCTGTATAAATAAAATAATAAATAGTTCTTTGAAAATAACTTTGTGATTATTTTTTTTTTCCGTGAACAGTTGGTGCAGCGAGGGGCTCACCCGTGACTACTCCAGAGCATTCGAAGGGAGGACAGTTGACCAAAAGAAAAAAAAAGGAAGGTAAGCTGAGAATGACTCGTTTTTATATTTGAATTCTTCAACACCCTATGTGAGTACTGTGGACCACCACTGTGGCCTTCCTTTAAAAGTGTGATAAGGATTGGTTGTATTCTTGCACTCTTTATTATAGATTTGTGTCACAGTTAACCAGCCATACCTGCATCTCTCTGATGTAAGTAAAAAAAAAAAAAATACATAGGTGGCACAAATAATTAGCAAAAATTAACAGAGGAAGGAAAAGAATCAAGTTGCAACGGATTTGCATTGGTGATTTGAGGAATGAAAGATTAAAGGAGGATCAGGTTAGAATGTTAGAAAAAATCGTAGATGAGAACAGGCCATTTAGCCCAACAAAATTCTCCAGTGCTATCTACTTAATTCTTCCAAAATAACATCATCAATAACAACATTGAGTTTTGAAAGTCCCTAAAGTTCGACTGACTACCATTCAACCTGGTCACTTATTCCATGTGTCTGTGGTTCTTTGTGTAAGAAAACCTTCCTCATGTTTGTGTGAACTTTCCCCTTCACAAGATTCCAACTGTGCCTCCATGTTCTTGATGAACTCATTTTAAATTCACCGTCTCGATCCACTGGACCGATTTGCTTCATAATTTTAAACACTTCAGTCAGGTCTCCTCTTAATCTTCTTTTGTTTAAACTGTAAAGGCTCAACTCCTCTTTCCTCATAATTCAACCCCTGTAGCCCTGGAATCAGCCTAGTCGCTCTTCTCTGGACCTTTTCTTGTGCTGCTGTGTCCTTTTTGTAGCCTGGGGACCAAAACTGCACACACGACTCCAGATGAGGCCTCACCAGTGTGTTATAAAGCTTGAGCAGAACCTCCTGTGACTTGTACTCCACACATCAAGGCGCTATATAACCTGACATTCTGTTTGCCTTCTTAATGGCGTCTGAACACTGTCTGGAAGTCGATAGCTTTGAGTCCACAATGATTCCTAAATCCTTCTCATAACGTGGACTCTCGATTTTCCGACCGCCCATTGTGTATTCAAACCTAATATTCAAACCTAATATTTTTACTTCCTATGTGTAATACTTTACATTCACTGACACTAAATTTCATCTGCCACAAATCTGCCCAAGCCTATATGCTACCCAAGTCCTTCTGTAATGATATAACGGATTCCACATTATCTGCTAATCCACCTATCTTGGTATCATCTGCAAACTTAACCAGCTTGTTACTTATATTCCTATCTAAATCATTTATGTATATTAAAAATAACAATGGCCCCAGCACTGACCCTTGCTGGTCACCACTATTAACATCAGCCAGTTCTGATGAGGTTCCTCGCACCATCACCCTCTACTTCCTGTGTCTGAGCCAATTCTACACCCATCTAAAAACATCACCCTGAACTCCCACTTCTTTTAATTTGACGCCCAACCTCTCATGTGGCACCTTATCAAATGCTTTCTGAAAGTCCAGATAAATAATATCATAAGCTCCACTTTGATCGTATCCTTTTATTGCCTCCTCATAGAATTCCAACATGTTAGTAAAACATGACCTTCCTCTTCTGAACCTATGCTGACTGTTCAGAATAACTCCTGTCCTTGCCATGTGTTGCTCAATCTTATCCTTTATAACCCCTTCTATTAATTTTCCTGTGATGCTTGTTAAGCTTACTGTCCTCTAGTTGCTCTGATCTGCCCTGTCACCCTTTTTATATAATGGGATGATATTTTCCATTTTCCAGTCCTCATGAATCTCTCCAGTGCGCAGTGACTTCCTAAAAATATGTGTCATGGGTTTATATCTGTACTCACTAG
Source organism: Polypterus senegalus (assembly GCF_016835505.1). NCBI lineage: Eukaryota > Metazoa > Chordata > Cladistia > Polypteriformes > Polypteridae > Polypterus > Polypterus senegalus. The sequence goes on along the minus strand of NC_053161.1, from coordinate 175,547,799 downwards.
CCTCCTTAAAAACACGAGGATAAATATCTGGTCCTGGTGATTTGTTTGATTTCATCCTATTTAATCTGATCAGCACTTTTCCCTCTACAATTTCCAAATAACTCAGAACCTCAAGTCAAGTTAAAAAGTTTAATTATTTAGCACATTTAAGGCCACGGAAATAATTTCCAAAGTGCTGTACATGAAAGTAGAAAAATAAAGTAAAAAATTATATAGATATCAAACAGTAGATAAACAAAATAAACAGCTGACAAATAATAATTAGTAACACATTAAGAGGTCAAGCAAAGTGACACCTTTCATTGGCTAACTAAAAAGATTACAATATGCAAGCTTTTGGGGCCACTCAGGCCCCATCTTGAGGCAAGATGTAATTTGTAACACATAAAAACACATCGTGAGTAACTAAAAGCGAGAGAGAGAGAAAGTATGTTTTCAGCAAGGGTTTTAAAATTGACCACGTTTGGAGCTGATCCTATCTGAAGTGGTAGGCTGTTCCAAAGCCGAGGAGCAGTCACTGTAAAAGCACGATCACAAAAACAACAAAAAACATTTATTTCTATAGCACTTTTTCATACAAATAATGTAGCTCAACATGCTTTACATGATGAAGAAAAGAGAAATAAAAGACAAAGTAAGGATTAGAATAAGATAACACTAATTAACATAGAATAAGAGTACGGTCCGATGGGCAAGGAGGACAGAAAAACCAAAAACTCCAGATGGCTGGAGAAAAAAATAAATTTTGCAGGGGTTTTGAGGCCACCCAGCCCCCTCTAGGCATCCTACCTCACATAAATGACCTCAATCAGTCTTCATGGTATTGAGGGTTCTCATGGAAGAACTTGATGATGACGGTCATGTGGACTTTCGGCCTTTAATCCATCAATCAATCCATCAGGGTTTTAATCAGGTGGTGGTGGCGCAGGTTGCCACCACAGAAAACTGAAAAAAAGAACAGATGAGAAAGTAGGGGTGAGTACGGATTTTGGAGCCACCATGAATAATCATAATAATTAATTGAATATTCAGAGCATCAGGATTTTAACTAAGATGAAGCTATGAGAAAGCCATGTTAAAGTAATGTTTTCATCAGTTTTTTTTTTTTTTAAAGTGTTCCATCGTATCAGCCTGCCGAATTCCTATTGGCAAGCAATTCCAGATTTTAGGTGCATAACAGCAGAAGGCCGTCTCACCACTTCTTTTAAATTTAGTTCTTGGAATTCTAAGCAGACACTCAGGTTACGATTTGAAGTGTAAGGTGTAAGACATAAGATGGAACAGATTATTTAAGGCTTTGTAAACTGTGAGCAGTATTTTAAAGTCAATTCTGAATGACACAGGCAACCAGTGTAGTGACATCAAAACTGGAGTAATCTGTTCGGATTTTCTTTTCCTAGTTAAGATTCTAACAGCTGCATTCTACACTCGTTGCAATCTCTTTTTTGGGTGGTTCTGAGAGGAGTGTGTTACAGTAATCTAGTCGACTGAAAAGTGTGGATTAATTTCTCAGCATCTTACAATGATAGAAGGGGTCTAACTTTTGCTATATTTCTTAAGTGGAAAAATGTTGTCCTAGTAATCTGATTATTATGTGATTTAAAATTCAGGTCAGAGTTAAGTTACCCCTAAATTCTTTACCTCTGTTTTGACCTTTAATCCTAATGCATCAAGTTTATTTCTAATAACCTCATTATATCCATTATTGCCAATCACTAAAATTTCTGTTTTCTCTTTATTTAGTCTGAGAAAATTTACAGTTCATCCATTCAGAAACACAAGTAACACCTCCATGCTTCCACAGGTACAGTGCTATGTAAAAGTTTCAGGACCCCTGATAAAGATCACTCTCACTTAACACTAGAATTATCAGAGCCAACAAAAAAAAACTGACAGTTTACCTGCTTATCCAGTTTAACACTAGAATTACCAAAAACTTGTGAATCCGGCCCACCTTAACTCCCTTCACACCTTTCCATCAGCGTCTTTTGTCTTGTAAATATGTTGATAAGCCCAAGCAGCAAGCAGCCTGCTTTTCCATCCCCCCACCACCTCAGAATGGGCAAGAAGTTCTCCCAGTTCCTGCCTTGATTGATTATCTGGGAGTGACCTACCCAGAATTGTAAGGGGAAATAATTTGAAGTGTGTTTTGTGTCTACAACAATCTTTGTAAACACATCGTTAAAACAGAAACGTTTTTCATGTTTTAGTAATAAATAAGAAAATGTAGACATGAACTGTATAATGTGTGAAGGCTGATGGCCAAATATCAAATAAACACTTTAACAAAAGGTGCAAGTACAATATGACAGCTTCCGTGGTGCAGCAGTTAGAACTGCTGTTTTATAATCCGGAGGTCGTGAGTTTGAAACAAGCTCCTCGGCAAATTTACCATTTAGAGTAGTGAGCTGCTCTTCTCGTTAATATTACACAATACAAACATACATTTGATTTGTGTCTGTAACAGCCGCTGTAAATTAATAGCACTTGTAAAAGTTGGCTCTTTTTTTCACTTTTATTCTCTGTCACGATCACGATACAACACCCACCCCAGATCTGACGCAGTTACTTTTTATCTGAAACTGGGAATAACTGTAGATGTGAGTGGAGTTTTGAGACAATGGAACTGGAAATCCTCTGATCTGGAGGGATAAAAACTGACACACAAACGCTGGAATCTGCTTTATTCGTATCTCACCATCACTTGAATTTTTTTTATTTAGTTTTACTCACGCTGAATTAGTATGCACCTTATTGTCCATGATGTCAAAGCCGCACTGACAAAAAACAGACATGGGTGTATATATGATATTTGGAATAACTCATTTTATGACCTGTGTAGTACATTTCGGAAAACACTGTGGCACTGATGCAACGTTATTCATATTATTCATATTCATTTGCACGCCTTCTTGCACTTGTAATCAGTGACTGCATGTTTATTTTTTGATCTTGCCCGTGCAGTCTCCACTTTTTGCTGTATGGTGCCGTTTCTTTTGTACTCCTGGACATGCAGAGGAAGGAATAGTACAGAGAGGTCAGTGCAGTGCTATATGCTACCATCAGATTCAAATGTTAACAGTTCCCACACTTGAGGACCGTCCTTTTTACGTTTAGGACATGTGTACCTGTTGCAATGTACACACTTCTCTCTGTGCTGTGTTACTATTACACTAAAGAGGCTGGGGAAGCGGCGGTCATGGAACAGAAGCTTGGAGATGTTGCATCCTCATTTGCTTTATCTATTGCTTTTTCTTGTAAGAAGCAACGACGAAGCTCCTCTGCAAGATGAGCCATGAACACTCTTCTTTTCTCAGTGGCCCCCGTGCATGCCTTATATAGTACATGTGCGTTCATCGCTGCCGAGTCAAGCGTGTTATAGCACAAGCAACTGGCCACCTGCATGCTTCTGCTCACACTGAATAAGCTCACACCTTCTGGTGCCCGATGTCAGCGCAGCACCCGGGCACTGTCTTTACTTCCTCCTTGCTAATCTGTTGCACTTCCTGATTCACTATCTCCACATCATCCAACATTCTGTCTCTCATTCTCTTCATTCATCAGCCTCCCAAAGTACTCTTTCCATCTGCTCAACACACTCTCCTCACTTGTGACTACGTTTCCTTCTTTATCTTTTATCATCTTAACCTGCTGCTCATCTTTCCCAGCTCGGCCCATCTGTCTAGCCATTTGGTACAGGTCCTTTTCCTCTTCCTTACTGTCCAATCTCTCATGCAACTCCTTGTACACCTTATCTTTTGCCTTTGCCACCTCTCTCTTCACCTTACACCTCATCTCCTGTCTCTCTGACTATCCCACTACTTCTTCGCCAACCTCTTTGTCTGTATACTCGCCTGTACTTCCCAGTTCCACCACCAGATTTTTATCCTCCTTCCTCTATCCAGATGTCACACCAAGCCCCTTTGTAGCTGTCGTCTTCACTGCTTCTGCTGTCAATGCCCACCTATCTGCCACCCTGTGCCTGTCTTATCTCGTCCCTGAACTCCATCTTAGTCTCCCTTTTCCAACTTCAACCATTTGATCCTTGATTCTGCCCACACTCTCCTCCTCTTCTTGATCTGCAACATCATCCTAAAGACCACCATCATGAGCTGCCTACCTACACTTTCCCCTGCCACCACTTTGCGGTCTCCAATCTCCTTCAGACTGACTTCTGCATAGAAAGTTATCTACCTGTGTGAATCTTCCTTCATTCTTGCACGTCACCCTCCTTCTTCTTAAAATATGTATTCACCACAGCCATCTCCCTTTCGCAAAATCCACTACCATCTGACCTTCTGCATTCCTTTCCTTGACGTCATACCTACCCATCACCTCCTTATCCCCTCTGTTCCCTTCATCAACTTGTCCATTGAAATCTGCACCATTCACCTCTCTCTGTCCCTTAGGTACACTCTCCACCACTTTATCCAGCTCACTTCAGACAACAATACAATGCGGACAATAATACAGATTTCCATTATTTTTTTTATAAATTTTGAAAATAAACAATTTTCAGAAAATGGTTACACTACTAGCATCTAGTGAAATCGGGTGGCTCAATAAAACAGTAAGTGATTTGTTTAGCTCCCACCAAGAATAGAGGAGGTAAGCAGTGAATGAACCAAGCCCTTAAATCTTATGGTAACCTACTGACAATTCAAGTTACCTCATATGTCCCTTTTCTGCCTTTCCAGAATTGTCAATTTTCCCCACACTGTCATTAAGGCAAATTAAATCTACTGTATAATAAAATACTCAAGCCTCTGTGTCCAGTCTTCAGAGCAATGTGATTGGTGAGTTGGCTTTGGTCATGTGACAAAAGAGGAAGTGAGGTGCACAAAGCTGAGTAAAGGCATATGAGCTACACTCAGAGAGTTGGGTTCAAAGGCAGCAAGTATAAAACCAGACAGGAGGTGAGAAAGGCACCTCTAAAATAATGACAGACTTTGCGAAGCAGAGTTTTTGGGAATGTAACTGAGATGGAGCGACAGTGAAGAGATGTTAACATATAGTCATGTGAGAAAGAATGTACACTCTCTTACAGTTCTATGGTTTTACATATCAGGACATAATTAAAAAACATCTGATCCTTCCCGGGTTCTAAAATAATTTAAATATAACCCCAGGTGTAAAACAACACACAACCTATTCCACAGTGTCACTATTTATTTATAAAAAGAAGTCAAAATGGAGAAGGAATATATGAAAAGTAAAGTATACCCCATGATTCAATAGCTTGTAACCGCACCTTTAGCAGCAATAACTTGAAGTCATCATTTTCTATCTGATTTGAACAGAGGAGTTCCTGGTCAACTTAATGACTGCTAGGTGCTCAGGTGCTGAGGCTGAAAAATAAGCCCAAATCATCAGCCATCATCATCATTACCACTGTATTTGACAGTTGGTATGAGGTGTTTGTGCTGATATGCTGTGTTTGGTTTTCATCAGAGAAGGGGCCTCATGTATAACTCCGTGCATAGAATTCACACTAAAACATGGCGTATGGACAAAGTAACACACGTGCATGCGCCTGCTGTCCCACCCTGACTCCTCCCAGAATTTTGTATATTTTAATATGCAAATCAATATAAATATTGCCTTCCCCGTTCAGCATTTGGTTAAAAGACAATGGCAAAAGCACGTGAAAAAAAGAATTTCAGCGAATGCGAAGAGGAGGCAAAGAAAAAGGTACTATTTGTTGGCTTAAGCAGTGGTATAAGCAACAAAAGGAAGTTGATCAAGTGATACACAAACTCAAAAGGTCAAGTTCAGAAAGTCGCACAGTGCCCAAAATAATAAGAAGAGGTCTGATATCAAAGTCAACCTGAAAAGGTGAGTCGCAGCCCACCGTCTGAGTGTCATACGGAAGCGTATTAGAGTACAGAGAAAAGAAAGAAAGGTTGAAATGTTAATTTTAATATTGTAGTTTATTTTATCAATAAAGTAGAACGTCATACACTTGATCTTAAAATCAATGTTTAATTTACTAAAGTTTCCCCAATCCCATCGTAACTAAAGCAGCACGTTAAATACTTCATATTGTGTGCTCTTCTATGTATTCTGTGTTTATGGATCACTACGTGCTTCTTAAACCGGCTTTCTCTTACACCGACAGGACACACAATTCATTATATTCATTATATTACAGCTCTCTGAACAATTTAAGTACTAAGATATATACTTGATATCATTTTCATGATGAAATGAATTAAAGCATGTATTAAACATGGGGGCATGGTAGTGAGATTGTTCCTGCCTCCCACAAGATGCTTTCTGGGACGTACTCGACCCTCGATAAAATAATTTTAATGCAACTGTACTGTCTCTCAACCCCAATGCCTGTCCTTCCTTTTCTTTCTCCACGTAATGAATCCCCACATAGTCAGCTCTGTAATAAATCCTTTTACTCTCAAGTTTCCTCACAGAAAGACCTGAGATGGGTATATGTATACTCGTATGACTTCCACTGGGTGCTTATAGTTTGTTTCTTCTAGTGGATTACAAAGTTGCCTCAATGTGCTTTAGAGGTGCAAAGCAGAAGACTCACCATTATTTGTGTGTGTTGGGTACCAGACATTTATTTTTAGTATTTGTCCTTTTTAGATACTGTGAATTCAGTGCATGAAGGTGTACCATCACTTCAACATTTATGACCTCTAACAGGAATGATGATAATGTTTTGTAGTGTAGTTAACAAAATGTTACCATTAATCTTCTTAATTGCGCCTATCATATGTGATCTGTTTAGTTTTTCTATTCCAGCTTCTTTTCTAAAATGATTGTGCTTGTGTTGGGAATATCTGGAAAACATTTGTTGCGTAAGGAAAGCCACTCAACTTGTTCTCTTTCTTTTTTTATATTACAAATGCTTATTCAAACTAGTGCTGGATGGGTATACCGGTTCATACCGAAAACCGATTTTTATTTTTGTTATGATGTGGATTTTTTTTTTATACCGCAACACCGGTTTAAATTACCTAAACGACATTCGGAACGTGGCGCAGTGGGAAACTGTTCAAGTGGGGACCTTTTTTCACTGCTACACCGCTAATCACAGAGGTGTTGCCTGGGGGCTGTGTTTCACTGCTACACCGCTAAATAGGTAGTGGTAGTGTAGGTATTGTGCGGTGAAAATGGACAGAGAACATTAAGAAACTGAAGCTGTAGCTGACGCTAAAATTGAACATGATGACACAGAAGAACTTTTGCCGAAAAAAAGGAGTCATGTCCGTTACCTGGAGATACTTTGGTTTTAAAATGTCGGATGTGGACAATTATGTTCAAATGTGTAAATACTGTTTCTATACTACTGGATAATACTGCAAGCCAAGTTGTACTTGTTTTATTTGTTTTCAATACAGTGTAATGTACCTGGGTACTGTGTAATAGTGTGACGACATGTTGACTTTATTCTCGACATTTCTACTTTATTCTCACTGTTTAGATAGATAGATAGATACTTTATTAATCCCAAAGGGAAATTCTTGTTTATGTCAAGATTAAAGTCGACATCTTGACTTTATTCTCGTAATTTGTCATTAAAGTAGAACATCGTAAACTAAACTTCATCATAAAATGAATATTTAATTTACTAGATTTTCTCAAACCCTGTCATAAGTTATATAGCACATCAAATGCTCTATGTTGTTCCCCGAGCCATGTTAAATCGGTATGTGCTCCTTAAACTGACTTTCTCTTGTACTAAGGAGGCACCAGCAGCGATCGCCGCACAGAATACATTCACTTCATAATATTCCTGCTCTCGGAACATTTAGAATGCTACGATAAATACTTGATATAATTTTCATGATGAAATGCATTAAAGCAGGTATTAATCATGTGGTGGACATGGCAGCATGGAGGTTGCACTGCTGCCTCGCAGCAAGGGTGTCTCGGGTGGTCCCTGCCTTGAATTTGCATGTTTTTCTGGCGAGTTTACTCGGCGTGCTTCGGTTTCCTTTCAAAGTCATTTAGGATGTGGGGTTTTGTTATGCTATATTAACCCTGCTAGTGTATGTGTTGCTCATATTCACCCTACGATGTGCTGACGCCACGTTCAGGATTTCCTCCTGCCTTGCACACAATGCTTGCTGGGATGGGCACAACCTTCAATGGATGGCATAATTAAGCACGTATATCGAAGATATTTTTAAAGTTCTGAAAACTCTGTGGTCTAAGTTTATCACTAGTTTTAATTTCACAAAGACGTTTATCGTGTAGTGATTGGTTATGTGGAGAAAGAAAAAGGAAGGATAGGAACTGGGGGTTTGGTACATCAGACAGACAGCACGCGTACAATGAAGAAATCCCGTTCAGAAGAACATCCATTGAATTCTGTGTTCGTGTCTCCGACCACCAGATCACAAACCCAACATTTACACCATATTTAAGTTAAACCTTTGCGATACCCATTCATATATCTAGTTTTTTGGTGCCTTGTCACATCTGCCATAAAGTTCTCTACACTGAACATACACCTGGGCATCCCTTACTGCGAGGAAGCAGCACTACCGCCTCACTACCATGCATGTTTAATAGATGCTTTAATGCATTTCATCATGAAAATATCAAGTATTTATCTTAGCATTCTAAATTTTCAGAGAGCAGGAATATCATGAAGTGAATAGACTCTGTGCGGTGATCGCTGCCCGTGCCTCTTAGTGCGGAGGAAGTCAGTTTAAGAAGCGTAGTGATTAACAACTGGGTCGGGGAACACAACACAAAGCATTTAATGCATTAACTTATGACGGGGTTTGAGAAAATCTAGTAAATTTAAACATTGATTTTAGGATGAAGTTTAGTTTATGACATTCTACTTATAAAATAAACGGCGAGAATAAAGTGGAAATGTCGCCTTTAATCTTGACATAAGCGTCAAAATCAAAGTGGAAATGTCGAGAATAAAGTCAACATGTCTACTTTATTCTCGACATATAGTTTTTTTTTCTTCTGTGTCCGTATTTTTTTTTTTTCTTCACCGTGGCCCTAATACGATCCCGTAGGGCTATACCACAAATAGCATTATAAATGCAAGTTGCACTTTTATTATTTATGTATATAGCTTAGCTTGAAGCAATTTCCATATTAATGCAGTTTGCCTAAATGATGGTTCAGTTGGTAAAAATGACATCACCAAGTTGCACTTGTTTTTATTTTATTTTAATTAGGTGAATACTGTGTAATACACCTGGGCTTGAAGTCTTGAAGTAATAGTGCAACTATCAGTAATAATACTATTATTCATTTTATTATTATTTATAAGTTTAAACATTATGCAGTTTAATAACGGTAAAGTTGTTTAAAAAGTCACTTTAACGTGTCAGTGGACAGAGATTGTTAACATTAACAGAAAGTGTAGTTGGTTCACAAAATATATTTTCTATTTATTACTTTTCTAAGACCTATTCAGTGCAATACAACTTTTGACAAGCAACTTTGGATATTTGACTAAGTCTAAATGCCTCTTTGGATGGTTGAAAATATGTTGTCAAAATTATAGTTTAAGTTTTTGTAAAGTTTGTTCAATAAAAAGGTTCTATATTTTGACTGCATCTGTTATACAATGTGATTCTTTCTCTTCATTAGTGCCACCCCTTTGAAAACTATCACTTTATGGGGCCATGCAAACCTGTATTAATACTTGTGTGCACATTAAAATGATTTTTTTCTACAATGCTCATGTCAGTGGAATTGGTTATTCTTAGCCAGTCTGCTGCAGTAATTGCAGTGGAAAATGTGGTTAACATCCACTCATGTATGGGGAAAAAATACCGTTGAATACTGTGAAACCGGGATAATTTTGAAAAATACCATGATATAGAATTTTGGTCATACCGCCCACCGCTAATTCAAACGTTGTTCACAATTTCAACCAGCATATATTTAATGTTGTGACTTAATGTCTATATTAGAGCAGTGGATTAAGAAATAAACTTTTATTTTTTATTTTTAACTTTACACAGGAAACATATACCACTCCTCTTCACAGTGTGATGAACAAGTCAGTAAAAGGAGTACAGTTGGGAGCATCAACACAGCAGAGAAGCCATATTGCTGTTCTGAATGTGGCAAACAGTTTTCACAAAGAAGCTACCTTCAGAGCCACAAAATAAGTCACGTGGGAGAGAAGCCATATTGCTGTAATGAATGTGGCAAACATTTTTCACGAAGAGGCCATCTTCAGACCCACAAAAGAATTCACACAGGGGAGAAGCCATACTGCTGTTCTGAATGTGGCAAACAGTTTTCACAAAGGAGCTACCTTAAGAGCCACAAAAGAATTCACACAGGGGAGAAGCCATTTTGTTGCTCTGAATGTGGCAAACAATTCTATCACAAGAGTGGTCTTCGGAGCCACAAAAGCATTCATATAGGAGAGAAGCCATATGGCTGTAATGAATGTGACAAACGGTTTTCACAAAAAAGGAATCTTCAACTCCACCAAAGAATTCACACAGGAGAGAGGCCATTTTGCTGTAATGAATGTGGTAAACAGTTTACACAAAGAAACAACCTTAAGAGCCACAAAAGAATTCACACAGGAGAGAAGCCATATTGTTGTTCTGAATGTGGCAGACAATATGCCTCTTTAAGCAATCTGAAGAGACACACTGCACTTCATGTGAGAGAAGGAGGAAGCCTTGAAGGAGTAAATTGTCAGGTGAAGAAGGAAGAAATGTAACTCTCCCAGCTATTCAAGTCTTTATAAGTACCTTTACATATGTGGTCGGCTTGATTTGTATAAGATCCATACCCAGTCTCATCAAGGTAAACCTACTGTAATACTTTAAAAAGAATCCAAGAAAGTAATTAATTCTGGGCACTCATCTCCTCGGATAAACTGGTGCCTACCCTCTGCCTGAGCACCGTAGAACAAAGTAGGCATTGCTCATTCAACTAGGCCTTAGTGGCACTCTAGGCCTGTTAAGAAAGCAGATTTATCCGTGATGCATGCATTCAGCTGCAACTCCGCCATTTGCATCTCAAGCTAAGTGATTGAACTCCAGCTTGTACCAAGATCTGCCTGAACTTCTTCTGATAATAAAGGTGTAAATCTGATGTTAAGTTGACATCGTTCCAGATGCCTCTCTGCAGACGTCTTGAGGCAGAAGGCACAAAATAAACTCAAGCAAGAAGAAAAGAGCTGTAAATTGATGTATGATGACTCTGATGGACAGAACTCGCCCTTGAGAACATACTGATTTTGTAACTGGAAGTACCTTTAATCTAATCAGAAGAAGTTGCACATTGCCTTCAAACTAGTTACACTCACCCCATCCTGGATATTCTCTGGACACTCTCACTGAACTCCTTGGGTATTCTCTCAGAGGAGTGGGGACTCTTCAAAATGATTAAAAAAGTCTGAATGTTAAAGCTGATGAGACGTTCTGTATTTGTGGAGCAGAGAACTGATGATCTTTCTCATTTTGAAAATCTCTCTGCCAAGCTGTGGGCTGAAAAGGCTTAGAAGGGAAGGGAACGTCATCATCTAAACTCTTGTGCTGTTAAGTTGTAGATGATACAACAAAGGGCCCAAGAGCAAAAAGCAAGTGGAGAAATCGGCATCAACGAACACCACAAACAAAGGATTACGTAGTAAACAGGAGGAGTGCACTCCAATGCAAGGAGGATCCTCCACTTGAACTTGGAGAAGGAAAAACTCCACGGAACATCAGACATCACTGTTAAAGACTTGGTATCATTAAACGTTTTATCTGTGTCATAAAGTAGATCTCTAAATATCAATTAAACAGCCAGCCTCTCTGTTATATGTTTGTCAGTCTAGTGTGTCTGCATCCTGTCTTACATATCAAAATATATTATGCAGTTATTTCTATAATGCTTGTGTTTATCAATAAATTGTATTATCATGTGCTTAGGTTACCTTAAAATAAGTTTTAATGACTGGTGACCCGCCTCCTACAAGAAAGAAAGGTAGGTAGGTAAAGGAAAGAAAGTAGGAGCCTTACCGACTTATTTGAGTAATTACCAGTAAAGACTAATAATTACCCAAATTAAAAGTAATCGTTCCAATTCCAATGTTTATTGGTGTCCCAATGGGTGGGTGTCTTATTAATGATCAATTCCTACATCCCTTAGGGTACAGTAGGAGATGACGAGATGATGACTTCCAATGTGGTGGCAGAACTGATGGACAGTGTCTCTGGCCCCACCACAGTGACACTTTGGACATAATGTGTGATCCAGACTCTGAATTCATCCATTGTACTGCCCAGAGAGACAAGTTACATCATCCTGGTTCATCTTTATTAACTCGGCAATATAAATGGTTCATTCTGTTACTAATATTCTAAGGCTGAACCTTTCTGACCCTGGAATGCTGAGGATTCGTAAATGTCTACCAGCCTGAAGCATTTGTTTACACCACAAGCTGGATCTGCTCTTCAAGTTTCAATACATCTTCTTATATAATATGCTACTGTGGCTGTCCATTTGTCTGTCCAGGATTTTAAATCACCTGCAGCTCATAAATCGTTTGACCTATTGACCTGAAATTTCATACACATATACTACGTGACCTCTACTGTCTGCTTTCAGGGTTGATGATTTTTATTGCTCCTTTTATTTTTATTTTATTGTATTGTAGAATCGATTCTCTGCAGAATGGTGGCCGTGCGGTGCTTGCGTATGGGCGCCGTTCTCATCACTACCACCTTCGCTGTCTCTTCCCCTACCTCTTCATATCTTAAGTCATTCTTGAAGCAGTATTTGCAACACAAACACCGATTTAATCCGTTTTAATGTGAAAAGATGCCGACGAAAGAGAAGAAGCAGTGGGCTGCTAGGGTGGAGAAAAAAAGAGCTGCTCAGGAAGTAGCAAGTGCATCAACCTCTGAGCAAACGAATGCTAAACGTACAGAGAAAGAGGAGGAAAACTAGGAATGCTCAAGTCAAGTGTATCGTGCAGTGCGCCATTATTGGTTTAAATATAAACCGGTGGTACAACTGAGGGAAGTCTGACAAGCACACTGCCTCTTACAGGCCTGTTATCGTTGGCAGACTCTCTCTTATTATCCAAGCCATACACTCTTATGTGTGGTTGGTGGTGGTTTGTTGGTTATATTTAGATTCTTCTTGAGCGTTTGTAAAGTTTTACTTTCTCCTTTGGAACAAACAGACAATACTTTATCCATCCAAACCTTTTGCGGTTGTTTAAGGGTTTCTGGATGTTTCCAGTTGTAAATAGCTGTATGTTTAGCTCTATCCTCCTGAAATATCATAACCCAACAATAAAATTGAGTCAGTGTGAAATTCGAGGCATTTTAATAATGAATTCGTTTGGGGTTTTTATTTGAACTTTTGTAACTTCCCTGATAGGCTGGTTCATTTAAGTAGATGTGAACCTGCCATTGGCACTCTGGTGCAGTCCACAACAAATGGACTAAGGACCTTTGGTATGGGTGGTCTCGGTGTGATGCCAAGCATGAGATATGAATGTAATCTGACACTGGACCAATCTAACTGAATGAAATTCTGTGATTTATGAGTGAAATTGTGTGTGCTATGCTAGGCACACCAAGTGCTTTAGTAATTACGAAATATCATTCACAGTGGTATGACTCGAGGGTTAATGTGGAGCATTAGAAAGTTTTCCGTCAGGGATTAAAGTATATCAAATTCAAAACAATGGAAAAGTAAAAATAAATATGCATGTAGGTACAAATGTAACACGATTCACGTAGAACAACTCGCACAATTCCTCATCCAATCGGAGCATCCCTATCACCTGTTTCAGGCTTGCAGCCTCTCATGTGTGATGAGACAGCATGATTTATATTAATTAAAAAAAAAAATTTAAAAGGGTAAATCCACTTGTGATCAGGACGATCAAAACACATACAGAAGTGTTGAGAAGCGATTAGCACTGCCCTGCAAGTTCAGTGGTCAGACCCCCCAAAATCTTATACCGTGAAGTGATGTGTGCAGGTGGAGCTCCGTCCAATGCACAGACTAACTTTGCCATACGTAGTAAATGTTAATCAAACCAAGCATTCCAAAATTGAACAATATTAACAAATATTTACAAGAGTTCAAATGGTAGATGTCATGGGAGATAAACTAAATTGAAGGGATGTTTCATGTGGTGATAGTCTTACTGTGTCCAAAGTATAATACAGTCAGATGAAAAAGTTTGGGAACCCCTCTCAGCCTGCATAATAATTGAGTCTCCTTTCAACAAAAAGCAGTATAACAGTGGTATGTCTTTCATTTCCTAGGAACATCTGAGTACTGTGGTGTTTTCCAAATAAAGATTTTTAGTGAAGCCGTATTTAGTTGTATGAAATTAAATCAAATGTGAAAAAACTGGCTGTGCAAAAAATGTGGGTCCCCTTGATATTTTGCTGATTTGAATGCATGTCACTGCTCAATGCTGATTACTTACAACACCAAATTGGTTGGATGAGCTCATTAAGCCTTGAACTTCACAGACCGGTGTGTCCAATCATGAGTGGTAAAAGGTATTTAAGGTGGTCAATTGCAAGTTGTGCTTCCCTTTGACTCTCCTCTGAAGAGTGACAGACAGCATGGGATCCTCAAAGCAACTCTCAAATGATCTGAAAACAAAGATTGTTCAGTCTCCTGGTTTAGGGGAAGGCTACAAAAAGCCATCTCGGAGGTTTAAACTGTCAAGTTTCAACTGTAAGGAATGGAATCAGGAAATGGAAGGCCACAGGCACAGTTGCTGTTAAACCCAGCAGGTCTGGCAGGCCAAGAAAAATACAGGAGTGGCACATGCAAAGGATTGTGAGAATGGTTACAGGCAACCCACAGATCACCTCCAAAGACCTGCAAGAACATCTTGCTGCAGATGATGTATCTGTAAATCGTTCTACAATTTAGTGCAATTTGCACAAAGAACATCTGTATGGCAGGGTGATGAGAAAGAAGCCCTTTCTGCACTCACATCACAAACAGAGTCTCTTGTTGTATGCAAATGCTCATTTAGACAAGCCAGATTCATTTTGGAACAAAGTGCTTTGGACTGATGAGACAAAAATTGAGTTATTTGGTCACAACAAAAAGCACTTTGCATGGCGGAAGAAGAACACCGCATTCCAAGAAAAACACCTGCTACCTACTGTCAAATTTGGTGGAGGTTTGATCATGCTGTGGAGCTGTGTGGCTAGTTCAGAGACTGGGGCCCTTGTGAAAGTCGAGGGTTGGATGAATTCAACACAATATCAACAAATTCTTCAGGATAATGTTCAAGCATCAGTCATAAAGTTGAAGTTACGCGGGGGTTGGATATTCCAACAAGACAACGACCCAAAACACAGTTGGAAATCTACAAAGGCATTCATTTAGAGGGAGAAGTACAATGTTCTGGAATGGCCGTCACAGTCCCCTGACATGAATATCATTGAAAAACTATGGGATGATTTGAAGCAGGCTGTCCATGCTCGACAGCCAATAAATTGAACTGAAGAGATTTTGTTTGGAAGAATGGTCAGAAATACCTCCATCCAGAATCCACTCTCACACTCTATAGGAGGCTAAAGGATGACAGCGTCTAGAGGCTGTTATATTTGAAAAGGAGGCTCAACTAAGTATTGATGTCATATCTCTGTTGGGTTCCCACATTTATGCACCTGTCTAATTTTGTTATGATGCATATTGCATATTTTCTATTAATCCAATAAACTCAATGTCACTGCTGAAATCCTACTGTTTCCATAAGGCATGTCAGATATTAAAAGGAAGTTGCTACTTTGAAAGCTAAGCCAATGAGAAATGAAAATCCAAAGAATTAAGAGGGGTTCCCAAACTTTTTCATATGACCGTATGTACATTTTGAAACAACCGCGAGTGAAATGTGTTTAAAAATGGGTGGGAACAATTACACAATTTACAGACTGTCACATTTCTAAACCAATCCAACGCCTCATGAAGACGGTACTCATGATGGGTGCAGAGATCTTGAACTGGAAAAAGCAGAGGTGCGCTCGTCAAACTGGGCCAACAGACAGCAAACTTTTGATTATGGCAAACTTACTTCAACTGAATAAAGTCATTACTGTGGTCCACTGAGTTCAAACTTTCAATATCTGTGACCCATCCTTGAGCTCAGCGATGTCAGTGTTAGACTTATGAATTATTATTAATGCTCCTCTTTATGCTGTAGCCTATGATTAACCCCTAGTGTTCATAAGAAGTCAGCGCTGATGGTCTGCTAAATTCATAAGGTCACTTGTTGTTTACTGTACTTACATTATGGCGTCTTCAAATGGGAACATGTGCCGGTGACCACCTCTGAGGGTGTGGACAGGCGGTGGGCGTCTGACAGTCTGCAGGCCCTCATCACAGATGTTCTCGCTGCCCACACTTCTTTGTTCTTTTCAGTTAAACCTTTGACCCTCATCTCCTGCTGGTCAGAGCAGACTCTCCAGTTTCATGCCGTGGTGCCTCTCTGGCTATTTTGACCTTCCCTTTAAGAAAAACATTCACACAGATGTTTCAGTGACATTTTATAATAAAGTATTCTTTATAAGGTGAGTAACAGACTTTTGATAGTGCTTAGCACATCTTACTTGATGTAGATTCAAGTAGTTACCAATATAGTATCATATATTACACTTTAAGTCATTAACAAACATGATATGCTGCTTCATTACATCTTATACAGAACCTCATCTAAAACTGAAACTACATACAGTATCTATTGGAAATGTTTTTATGGAAAGTTATTAGCTGATTATACTTATGTTACTCATTTTTTAGATCAGGGGTCTCCAAACTACGGCCCGCGAGGCCCTCTCATCCGGCCCGTGGAGACTTTTTTATCTACGGAAAAAAACTACGGAAATTTACGTGTATCCTGCCAAGATCAGCCACCGCTTACATGGACGTTACGTTTTTACCGAATTAAAATAGAGGCGCGCAGTAGTGTGTTATGTTTTTCAACCGATCACTACATTGCAAAACCTTATTCGCTGCTTACTTTTTCTACTTCTGTTCACAGAGATGATATAACGCCATCTAGTGGCAGAGTTTTTAAATGGTTTGCTGCTTGTTCAAGACTTGATTATTTTGATCACAGTTTGCCAGTGGCGGTTGACTGCTGCGATGAGGAGGTGTTGGTGTCAGTTGGCGTCTAATTGCGAAACATGTTGCACTCTATTTTATTTAGTGATAATTTCCTTCGCGTAATTACTTACCAGTGTGTATAAAGTATTGGGAATGTCGTATAGTTTAACAAGAATTTTCCGAATATTCTGAAGAGGAAACATTAAAAGCAACAAACTCTCTACCATAAGTGGATATATTTGCAGACTATATTCAGGTAAGTTTAACTTAAGAAATCATAAAAATTTTTAAAAATTGTTTCGGGTCATTTGCAGCTATAATTGTGACGAAATTAGTTTGCATAATCAGGTTTTTTGAGCGATATTGTCTGCAAGATACTTTCAGTTTCATTATTTATTCATGTTGAAGTCACTTTATTTTAGTGGCCGAGAAGAGGAAAAGATGAGTGTCTGCAGTTTCAAGAAGAATGGAGTTTGAAATACTTCATCAAATCCGGTGAGAAAGCATTGTGTGTGATTTGCAACAGAACTGTGGCTGTGATGAAAGAATACAACCTGCGCCCTCATCATCGAAGCAAACATCCGGAGAAATATGCACAGTTGGAGGGTAAAGTTTGTGCCGAAAAATTTTCTAAATTACAAAATAACAACAACAACAACATTTATTTATATAGCACATTTTCATACAAACAGTAGCTCAAAGTGCTTTACATATTAAAGAATAGAAAAATGAAAGACACAATTATAAAACAAAATAAATCAACATTAATTAACATCGAATAAGAGTAAGGTTCAATGGCCAGGGGGGACAGAAAAACCAAAAAAAACTCCAGACGGCTGGAGAAAAAATAAAATCTGTAGGGATTCCAGACCATGAGACCGCCCAGTCCCCTCTGGACATTCTACCTAACATAAATGAAACAGTCCTCTTTGGATTTAGGATTCTCACAGAAGGGCTTGATGATGATGACGGTCACGTAGACTTCTGCCTTTTAATCCGTCCATCATTGTTGGAGCATCATGAAGCTTTGAGTAGGTGGAGGTGGTGCAGGCAAAAATCAACTTACATCTCAGAGGGCATTGTTCAGTAAATCCTCGAATGAAAATGAATCCTTAACTAAGGCCAGTTATAAAGTTGCCTACGTCCTGGTTAAAAGTGGCAAACCACTTACAGATGGTGAAGTAGTGAAGGAATGTTTGTTGGAGGTGGCTGAGGAACTTTGCCCAGAAAAGTCGAAACAATTTTAAAAATGTAGCTTTGGGTGCAAATACCATTGCCCGCCATGTTGCAGACATGGGTGAAAACATTGTGACTCAAATAGCGAAAAATGCAAGCAAGTTTTGCCATTTTTCAATTGCAATGGACGAATCGCTGGACGGATGTTCCACCTCTCAACTGCTTGTGTTCATTAGAGGTGTGGATGAAGACATGAACATAACACAAGAGCTGGCTTCCCTACATAGCATGTATGGCACTGTTACCGGAGAGGATATATTCAGTGAATTGAAAAAAAAACATTTGCTGATTATAACTTGGACTGGACTAACCTCAGTTGCCTGACTGTTGATGGAGGAAAGAACACAAGTGGCATAAAGAAAGGCTTGGTTGGACAAGTGAAGCAGTTGTGTAATGAGAAAAAACATTCCACAACCAATGTTCCTGCACTGTATTATTCACCAGCAAGCTTTGTGTGCTAAATATGTGGACATTAGCAGTGTTCTGAATCCTGTAGTAAAGATGGTGAATTTAATAAGGTCACATGGGCTCAACCATAGACAGTTCAGAGACATGTTGAAAGATACTGACACAGAATCACAAGATTTACCATATTACACAGCAGTAAGATGGCTAAGTTGTGAGAAAGTTAGGAGCAGAGTATTTGAATTAAGAAAGGAAATAGGGGACTTCCTGGAAAGTAAAGGCAAGCCACAGCCATTACTATCTGATGAAGAGTGGGTATGGAAATTGGCCTTTGCTGCAGACATAACTAGTCATTTAAATTTTCTGAACCTAAAACTACAAGGAGAGAAAAATCTAGTTTCTGATCTATACACCCACCTTAAGGCCTTCAGATCTAAACGTGTCTTGTTTTTGGAACAAGTACAGGCCAACAACTTGACGCACTTTTAGCAGCGCAAGGTCTTCATGGCTGAAGCAACAGCGGAGTTCCCCACGTCATTTGCATGCAAGATCATCAAAGACCTCCAGCTGCAGTTTCAGGAGCGGTTTTCTGACTTGGATTCAAAGGCAGAAGAAGTGAGACTGTTTCAAAACCTACTTGAAGCAGATGTGGCCAGTTGCCCAGATGAACTGCAGCTGGAGGTCATTGAGTTGCAAGCAAATGACTTCCTTAGGGACAAGTTCAAAGAAGGACTGGTGGGTTTTTACCAGTTTTTGCCCAAGGAAGACTTCCCTAATGTCAAAACTTTTGCATCAAGGTACCTTTCAATCTTTGGAACAACATACTTGTGTGAACAAACATTTTCAAGAATGAAATACGTGAAGAACAATTTGAGAACAAACTTGTCTGATGATAATCTCAGGTCACTGTTGATTGACCTCGAGTGTGTAGTCGGCCCCCAAACTGCTGTTTGATAGTTAATGCAGGTCTCGGGCTGAAAAGTTTGGAGACCCCTGTTTTAGATATATATTTTTTTGCCATCATATTTTTTCCCCACAATATTCCACACATCTGCTCCTGCACATTCCTTTAAACATCGATTGACTTTACCCGCTAGATGACAGCAAAGACCATAAGATGAACTGCGTGTGTCTCATTTCTTTAATACACTCCATCATATTCCGGCTGTCCTCTGTTGCAGTAGTTCAGAATCGTGTTGATTACCTGGGGGTCACTCGGCCGAATAAGTATCGCGTGAATCAGCCTAGTTTTCTAATCGAGGCTCAATTGGTTCCCCAAAGTCAAAGTGTTTCTTATTAACGCGAGACAGCTGAGACAATCCCGGGTGACCTGTGAGATTTAAGGATCCGTCAGAACTGATCGTCGACAACATCTGTAGTGGTGCAACATGACACAGAGGAGAGAGCAATATCTGTGACTTGGTGTGAACGTGATGCAATGGTGTATTATGGCATGGTTTGGGACATTTTGGAGTTTAATTGACATCACCCAATTATAAAAGGAAATCCTGAGATGAGACTTTTTCAAAGAGATAATTTCAAGTCCCGCTAGACGAGACTTTCGCCAGGGGATTCTTTTCAAGTTCCACCCTCCTCTCCACCATTTTCAACCACACACACGGCCCTGTCACTTCTCATTTGTGTGAATGCTTTTGTCAGACACAGTTCCTGCTCTCTCAGCTCTTATACATTTTGTTTTCCTCATTTTAAATTCCCAATTAAAGAAGACTTATTGGCCCAGTTTCCCGTTAAGGGCTTAAAATAAACCAGGACTAGGCTAATTCTACTTAAATTAATCCACACTAAACAACTGACTTTCTGAGATGTTGCTTAAGTTTGGATTAACTAGTTCTAGACTACAGAGTCTCAGATTAAGGTAATCAAGGACAAGTGAGATCATCTTTTGGAAACCCGATTAGATTAATGGCATGCACATGTGGCTAAGGAGAGGTTGCTATAAAAACCTGGTATGGCATACTTGTAATTCATTAGTCTTAAGGAGTGTGTGGAACAGGAGTCATTACACTTAACCAAAAAATGGATAAAGACAAAAGAAAACGCTCAAAAAACTTCAGTGAATTTGAGAAGACCCTTTTTAAACAAATTGTATCAAACTATCCTGTAATTGAAAACAAACAGCATGATTCAGGTACAGAAAACAAGAAGAAGAAAGCATGGATTTCCATATTGAATGAATTCAACTCAAATGAAAAAGTAACCAAACGGACACTCCAACAAGTTCAGGTATGATTTATTGTTGCCCCATTCTTACAAATCAGTAAATTATAAATGTTTTCATCAATGAAATGTAAAAAGAAAACAATATTATGTAGAACTCCAACTTCAGAGTGTATATTATCTTGTAAAGGTCCTGTGGAAAACATAAAAATAAACCTGAAAAACAACTGCTGCTACGCGTCAAGAGCGTTTCAAGACAGGTGGGGACTTCCAGTTCCACCAGACACAGAGGAGTTGGGGACTTGTTGGCTGGGATTATTGAAAGTCAGCAACCCCTGGAAGGTATTCCAGATGATGACCATTTGGACAGTTCAGGTGAGGAATCTTTCAAAGACTCATTTGATAGGACATGTCTCATTTACAGTAACATGTGTTATCCCATCCAACATACAGTAATTAAATGCAAGTCATGTCTTGTAACAAAAATGACGTAATGACCTTTATTGTTGAAGTCAAATGTAATACTAGATTTTTTCTTCCATACAAAGATGACCTGATCTTCACCCAGGACTTGGGGGGCGCAGGGAACAGTCAAGAGGCTCAAATGAATCCATCAGCAGCCAGCACCAACATGCAGCAGCATCCAGTCTCCCGGTAGCATTAGTCAGCATCCAGCAGTCTCTAATCCAGGCAGCAGGTCAAGAGGGAAAAGGATGACCATTCATGAGAAACTTGCCATAGAGTTCCATGAATGTAAATTAAAATATTTAAAAGAAGAAGAACATGAAGTCAAAATGAAAATTCTTCATCTTGAGTTGTCTATGAAAGAGAGAGAGATGAAGCAGCAGCAGTGTCAATTGTCTTTGGAACCAAACCTCAGTTAAATAAAAAAAAAATCCTGAAATTTTTTACCTGTCTATGCCAATCATTTATGTATCATTCAAGGCACATTTATGAGAAGTGCTGCAAAGCAAAAGCATCTCTGTAAGCAAGTCCATTTCTGTCATTGGCTAGCTCAGGGATGGGGACATGTTGGTCATCATCTTCAATATCAGGGTCTGGGCAGCCGCACCGTTTAAGAAAATTATGAAGCACTGCTGTTGCAATAATAACAATGCAGCACCTCCTAGGTTCAAACCGCAGTGTATTTCGGAGACACTGGAAACGATTCTTCCATACACCAAACATGCGCTCTATTAGCCCTCTGGTGAGAATGTGAGCTTGGTTATAGCGCTGTTGCTCTGGTCTGACTGGATGGGGATAAGGGGTGAACAAGAAGTTTGTCTGCGCATACCCACTGTCACCAAGTAGAATTCCAGAGTGTTGTCTTGCTTCAAACTGAGTATATAAAGAGGAGTTGTGGAAAATCCTTGAGTCATGAGTTGAACCTTTCCAGCGTGCAACAATATTGGAGAACTGCATAGTGGGAGTGCACACTCCTTGTACATTTACTGAAAACCAGTTTTTACAGTTTCTGAATTCCTCAGCATCTGCTGTAGAGGGACACTTGATGGGAATGTGGCAGCCATCGGTACAACCAATGACTCCAGGGAAGTTCCCATATTCATAGAAATCTACCTTGCAGGTGGCCTGTTCAGCAGCATTTGGGAACTTGATGAAATCCTTTTTCAGTTCACATATAGCACTGCAGACTTTGTGTACTATTTTGCACACTGTTGATTCACCAACACCACACATCCCCAGTTTCCTGATGGTAGGTTCCACATGCCAAAAACCTTAAGGTAATTAATATTTGTAAGGCAGGAGAAATAGGGGTGCCTCTGACTAAGTCACCTGTAAGCTTGGGCTGCAGCAAACCAATTATTTCTGTTGCATTTTCCTTTGACATACGGAAACGGTCAAGAAAATGTAAATCATCAAAATCATTTAGTGGGTTGCTCCTGTCTTTTAGCAACCTTCTTTCTGGTCTTGGTGGTGGTCTCTTACTGTCATTGAAATAGTCAAGGTAGTCCATTTTTTGCTACTGTGGACATGAGCCTTGAGGCAAGCAGTTTTTAATCTGAGGTTAAACCTGCTTCTGACCAGGTTTAATTTAAGACTTAATTTAGATCTGGATTAGGTCTAATTCTACTTCTAGAAATCCAATTGTTTAAGTCAAGACTAGTGCAAGTCTGAGACTATTGTAATCCATGTGTGAGAAAGCTACTTCAATAAATCCAGGTTTAAAATGACATTTAGTCTACGACTAGGCTTAATCCCTGTACGGGAAACCGGCCCATTATGTCCAAATCTTATTGATGAATTTCATCCTGAAGGGTCATGAACAAAAGAAATGAGTATGCGGGCAAACCATAGCACCGAGAAAAGATGAAGTCAAACGAATTAACGCGAAAAATGCCGATCGGTTTCACGGCAAATTGGTTAAATGCGTAACCATAGACCATGGTGAAACAGTTGGTGGTGATCATGTGGAAGATGAAAACATCAACTTACGATGTCACGAAGAATATCTGCAACAGATAAATACTGTCCGGTCTTCCACTGGCTGAATTACTGTTAAAAGAAGGATGTATCCAAGAAAGGTAATGTAGTACAACTTCAGGGGATCGCATTAAACACCAAAGGAGATCTTGATATGCCATTCGTATTAAAACGTTTACAGTTTCCCATTAGAATAGCTTTTGCAAAGACAATTAGCAAATCACAGAGACAAACATTCGAAAAAGTCAGTTTATTTAATAGAGAGAAAGAAACGAAATGGGCGGTGCTGCCTCGCAGTTAGGAGACCCGGGTTCGCTTCCTGGGTCCTCCCTGCGTGGAGTTTGCATGTTCTCCCCGTGTCTACGTGGGTTTCCTCCGGGCGCTCCGGTTTCCTCCCACAATCCAAAGACATGCAGGTTGGGTGGATTGGCGAATCTAAATTGGCCCTAGTGTGTGCTTGGTGTGTGGGTGTGTTTGTGTGTGTCCTGCGGTGGGTTGGCACCCTGCCCAGGATTGGTTCCTGCCTTGTGCCCTGTGTTGGCTGGGATTGGCTCCAGCAGACCCCCGTGACCCTATTCGGATTCAGCGGGTTAGACAATGGATGGATGGATGGAAGAAACGAAATTCACTCAAGAGTTGTGTTGTCACGATGTAAGTCCAAACACGGAATCAAAACTCAATGCGATGTTGACAAAATTTAATTCAAAAAGTTGATTTTACTGAAGTATTACAGTAAAACTTTAAGTTTAAAAAGTATTTGCGTGTTAATTTCAAATCCAAACAGAACGAAATCGTATAACGCAACGAATACCTCTAACGCAACATGAAACAATTTTCTTTCAATTTATTACGTTTTACTATTTTTTAATATGGTTAATTACTCACTGTAATGTAAAATAGTTAGTTTTATTATGCATATGTAACAATTCCCATGAAAATAATCTGTTTAAATTGTACATCCACATCCCCATATGCGAGCAGCAGAACCGCAAAGAGGCTCTCGTGTAGCGCAGGCACTGAGGTTGGCGCTCGAAGCGAGAAGTGGTCAAAGACCCCTAATAATATAGAAGAACACATAACAGTGTGTTTTCTCCGGCAGTTGATCAAGAAATAGTTTATCTGTAGTAACACAAAAAAAAAAAAATCGTCCGCTATAAACAAACAATCTGAAGAGGCTGCGTGCAAATCTAAAACAAATCAATGCCGGGATACATGGCATTTCTGTATATGTGCATTGCATAATTAAAGGTTAATTGTATTACTCAGATTAATGACATTTTTTAAAAAGTTTCCGTTGAACTGATCGATTTAGTTGTAAACGTAGTAGTTTGCAAGCGTCAGACTTGAAACACGTAAACTAATTACGTATGCAGTAGTGAAGTTTAGCGCACAGTGATTTTATAGTCAGAATCGCTGAAATGGCGCATTTCCTGTTCAAATATAGGGGAGAAAGACGAGGTGCTGCAGCGAGTCTCCCCTCACCTCGGACTGCGCTCTCCTTCTCCTCTCCGTCACACACGGGGTTGACGTGTGCAGTAGGCGCATGTCTGTTGCTGTCTTACTGTATGTTGCCAATATAATTGTTTCCAGACACGTTTGTTATACACCTTGATTTTCCAAAGTTTGGCTAATATCTTTAATGAATGTGTGTGACATATTTAGTTTTGTTGATCGGACATAAAACAGCAGTGAAAAGGTTCAAAGTGAGCCGACAGTACCGTGCCGGCCTGAAGGGGGCGGATGTGAGCCCAACAGGTGCTTGTTGCTGCCATAGACATAGAATAACTAGACGCCTCCTGACCAGCCGAATCGTACGTCAACGTCGCCGCCATATTGCGAGTGGCACTGCTGTGGAGTGAAGTAATAGAGAAGATGCCTCACGCATGTTCTGCTTGGGATTTTACAAACCGCTGTACGCTCCAAACCAGATCCCGGGGGATTATATTTTATAGGTAAGGCTGAACAATTGTTTTGGTTATATTTGGCCATTAGAAAATCTCGTTTTATAATCTTAACTTTAGCTACACCAGGCTAAGCTAGCAAAGCTATGCATTTATGTTCTTAAGTGAGCCTCCAAACAACGTTTTGGCTAAACTATTTAGTCACTAACTATGTAGATTGTTGTTAGCTGTTAACATTTCCCAAACCTGATGATGTGTTTTTTCTGAAGGAGCACATTGAGGAAACACAGTATGAAATTGACAACCATCATTTTATGTTCATGTCTTTAGTTGTCTGTCTTCCACAAACTAAGGCTGCACCATATTGTCAGACTGAATACTCTCAAATTACAGGATCTGAGGGAGCGAGAGGGAGTGTACGCTCCCGTTTGGAGGAGATCAGTGAGGTAGGGGGAGCTTTAAATGTTCAGAGCGGTATTTAGTATTGTATTCTGTAGTTAACAGGGAGCCAGTGAAGTTGAGAGAGAATCGGTGTGATATGTTCAGTGGATTTAGAACAGCAGGTTATTATCCTGGCAGCAGAATTTTGAAGAAGTTGTAAGCGATGGATACGTTTTTGTGGGATGCCAGATAGAATAGCATTACAGTAATTTATACGTGAGATGACTCAGGCATTAACCAATACTTCAGTACTGTGTTATGTAAGAACAGGATGAAGTCTAGAAATGTTTCAGAGATGGAAGAAGGCAGTCCGAGAAATGTTACTTATATGGGAGGAAATATGTAAACGATACTGTTTTAAACGTTATTGTTTTTTCATCAGAAAACCCGGTTTCCATGTCTACCTGTGTTAGTTTAAATGGCACTTTTGCGACTCGCGATAAGGCTGATGTGCTGACATATTATGTCGACTGGGAAACACAGTGAATGCGGCTTCTAGCTATATATGTCTATTGTTGCTGCTGTTCTTCTTGGCGATAATCTCCATTGAAGCGGAGAGACTTTTAAAACTAAAGGAAAGTAAGGAGGAACTTTTACAAGAAAGTGACGGAGATTTTCGTGGAGAAGACTAGGCGCATGGACTTCATTTACAAATAAAGGTAAGACCATGAACAGTTTTCAGTTTTATAAAAATGGGATCAGACTAAAAAAAAAACAGTCCAATAATTAAAAACTTAATCTTGACCTTAAAATATTTTTTTGTTTTTCTTGTTATCCTTTTGTCGATCCGTTTGTATTAAAATTGATTAAAGCATCAGAGTTAAAAGCTTTTAAAAACAACTAAATATTTCAGTTATGGTCAAAATTAAAATCCATTTTTTGTACCGCACTCTATTCTTTTATTTGTACTGAATGAGTACGAAGTGTGGA
The DNA here is from genome assembly GCF_016835505.1 of Polypterus senegalus. Lineage (NCBI taxonomy): Eukaryota > Metazoa > Chordata > Cladistia > Polypteriformes > Polypteridae > Polypterus > Polypterus senegalus. The sequence goes on along the minus strand of NC_053161.1, from coordinate 175,521,217 downwards.
ATTGCAACGGCAGATTTAGAACACAGGGAGGTGCCGAGCAAATGCGCTCTCTCGCCGCTATAAATGTGACGTATACGTGCCTTCCCTGTGTGTGTGTTAAGAATGCTGATGAGATATGAAACAGAACCAGTAGTCACTGTGCATGCTGGCTGCCAATTCAATAGTCAATAAGCTACTCTTTGGGTTCATATATTTGTAAATCAGACCCTGACGGAGTCACCAGCCATGAACCTCAGCGCTGATTACATGTGTGTCCACTTCCATGAGATTTTAAGGAGAGGAGCACATCGGCGTTGATCCTAGGAGGTCTTGAAGTGTCCATTACATTACTATGAGTGCTCCTTTAGTGTTGGAGGTTCACCGACTTAGAATCGCTACTTTATAATTCACTACTAGCCAACGTATCCGCCGTTTCCAGGTCTACAGGTGCTGGTCATAAAATTAGAATATCATGACAAAGTTGATTTATTTCAGTAATTCCATTCAAAAAGTGAAACTTGTATATTAGATTCATTCATTACACACAGACTGATGTATTTCAAATGTTTATTTCTTTTAATTTTGATGATTATAACTGACAACTAATGAAAGTCCCAAATTCAGTATCTCAGAAAATTAGAATATTGTGAAAAGGTTCAATATTGAAGACACCTGGTGCCACACTCTAATCAGCTAATTAACTCAAAACACCTGTAAAAGCCTTTAAATGGTCTCTCAGTCGAGTTCTGTAGGCTACACAATCATGGAGAAGACTGCTGACTTGACAGTTGTCCAAAAGACGACCATTGACATCTTGCACAAGGAGGGCAAGACACAAAAGGTCATTGCTAAAGAGGCTGGCTGTTCACAGAGCTCTGTGTCCAAGCACATTAACAGAGAGGCGAAGGGAAGGACAAGATGTGGTAGAAAAAAGTGTACAAGCAATAGGGATAACCGCACCCTGGAGAGGATTGTGAAACAAAACTGTGGGGGAGATTCACAAAGAGTGGACTGCAGCTGGAGTCAGTGCTTCAAGGACCACCACACACAGACGTGTGCAAGACATGGGGTTCAGCTGTCGCATTCCTTGTGTCAAGCCACTCTTGAACAAGAGACAGCGTCAGAAGCGTCTCGACTGGACTGCTGCTGTGTGGTCCAAAATAATGTTCTCTGATGAAAGTAAATTTTGCATTTCCTTTAGAAATCAAGGTCCCATAGTCTGGAGGAAGAGAGGAGAACACACAGAATCCATGTTGCATTGAGGTCCAGTGTAAAGTTGCCACAGTCAGTGATGGTTTGGGGTGCCATGTCATCTGCTGTGTTGGTCCATTGTGTTTTCTGAGGTCCAAGGTCAACGCAGCCGTCTACCAGGAAGTTTTAGAGCACTTCATGCTTCCTGCTGCTGACGAACTTTATGGAGATGCAGATTTCATTTTCCAACAGGACCTGGCACCTGCACACAGTGCCAAAGCTACCAGTACCTGGTTTAAGAACCATGGCATCCCTGTTCTTGATTGGCCAGCAAACTCGCCTGACCTTAACCCAATAGAAAATCTATGGGGTATTGTGAAGAGGAAGATGCAATACGCCAGACCTTTCAGTTGGCCAACATTTCTAAAAATCCTTTTTTTGCATTGGTCTTAATTGTTATTCTAATTTCCCAAGATACTGAATTTGGGACTTTCATTAGTTGTCAGTTATAATCATCAAAATTAAAAGAAATAAACATTTGAAATACATCAGTCTGTGTGTAATGAATGAATCTAATATACAAGTTTCACTTTTTGAATGGAATTACTGAAATAAATCAACTTTGTCATGATATTCTAATTTTATGACCAGCACCTGTATAGAATGCAGTAAAGAAAGAAAGCAGAGGTTAGCTGTCCCGTCTGTCATCCACATGCCTCTCTAACAGGTTTCTGCTCTCACGAGTCGGGAATTTGTTCTGAGTCCGATCAGATTCCTGAATTACACCAACTCCTTGCTGGCTTGTAACCATAAACACCGTCATGTCTGACTTATTCTTAGTTTATAGTACTTAAATTATAAATGACAGTCGACAAAGCAGGAGTTAACCTGCAGCCTTTGGGTGGCGCTGCAGTTCCACTTTCGATCGAGCCTCAGCCAACACCCCCCAGCAGAACTGCACACAATTCCTTTGTGTTTTCAGGTTCAGACGTTTAACTTCCTCTGAGAGAGCAGGTGGCCCTGGTGTGAAGACCGAAGCCCACTGGAAAAAAACAAATAAGAGACACTCGGGTCCCCGTCAGTCAAAGGCTGTGGGATTGTTTTGGAAATTCTAGTTTATAGAGCGAGAGTTTAGCTTCAAGGAACACACATTTTTATTTTCATATCTTATCCTTTTGCCTCTAACTAACAAAGACCAAAAGAAACGAATGCAATAATAATTTAAAAGTAATAATTTACTAATTCTTGGCATTTCCAAAAGACAGTATAGGTATTGAGCAACATATATATATGGAAGAGAAGGTCTGTGATACGGTTTGCATATTAGCAGTTATGATACGTGATTCATTTTCTCCCTTTGTGGATCTCCAACTGCTAATATATATATATACACACACACAAACACAAACACACACACACACACACTAGGGGGTTCTCCCCTGCTCCCTTCGCTCGCCAACCCCCCCCCCTTCACTATGTGCCAGGCACTTGGCGTCTCTGCTGCTCATGTTGTGAAGAGGGCGGCTGAACTCGCCCTTAGGAGATGCGGTTGCTCCTCCGAAACCCTCTCTTAGACGGTGATACCATGGGAAACAAATTGTTATTTTTTTTACCTCCTCTATACTCAATCAGCTGCTGTCTTGCTGTTGCTGCCGTGCCATATGACCTGCTTTTCGTGCGGCACTTCGAACATTTAAAAGCCTGTATAGCACCTGAATATTCAATCGTATCCTCGCAAGATTTTTTTTTTTATGATAGAGAGAAATGACTTTCTGTAGGCATGTTATTCATCCATCCATCCATTATCCAACCCGCTATATCCTAACTACAGGATGACGGGGGGTCTGCTGGAGCCAATCCCACCCAACACAGTGCACAAGGCAGGAAACAAACCCCGGGCAGGGTGCCAACCCAGCGCAGGGCACACACACCAAGCACACACTTGGGACAATTTAGGGTCGCCAATGCACCTAACCTGAATGTCTTTGGACTGTGGGAGGAAACCGGTGTGCCTGAAGGAAACCCACACAGACGAAGGGAGAACATGCAAACTCCACGCAGAGAGGACCCGTGAAGCGAAACCGGGTCAGTTACTACTAATTACAAACACAAACTATTAATACAATATAAATAAAATGTAAAATAAAAATCCAAAGTATCCATATGGTCATGTTGTACACCATGCTGAATTATATTAAAACGCTACCCACTGCACCACCGTGCTGCCCTCTTTTATTCATAGTTTGTTTAAATTTTATTTATCATTTTAATAATCAATATATCGTAAAAGCAAGTGAAAACAAAAGTTGATGTCTGTGAGGTGGAGTTGAGTCATCAAGAGGACGGACTCGGATGCTGCCTTGCGCTGAGCGAAGTACTGCGGGTAGAATGAAGAAGGAGAAAGCCTGGTTGTTTTCACTGTCTGTGTAATTGTCTCTGCAGTTCTTATAAGGCGGGTGAGAAAAGTTCGGTTTCGCTGTGTTGTGAATTGCCTGAAACCAGTGGCGTAGCTAGGGGCGGGCGGAGGGGGCATTCCGTCCTGGGCGGCACATTTTTGCGGGCGACATTATTGGCCAAAAGGCTCAGTACAATTCGTGTGTAAGCAGCAGGGTTTGGAAAAATATCACTCATGAATGAAAACAGTCAAATTCTCTGATTATTTTCCACAAACGCTTCAAAAAAATTTTTCAGACTTTCCTTCTGTGATGGCATCAAATACAGCAGCTGAAATTTATGAGGCAAACATAAAAATAATATAAAATAACTATGTTTATAACAAAAATAAACAAACATTACACTGATAAAAATTTCTAGGAAGATAAACAACTATTTTACAATTAATAATTTTCGTTTCGTTGTCAATCCGAATGCGTTCTTGCTCTGCGCAGAAAACATCCCCACCAATCACGTGTACACTACACTGGTTGTGGTTTTCGCAGCGTAATTAAATTAAACTTATAATTAGAACAAATTAATTATATGTAAAAAATTATTCCTGTAACTCTATAGATGAATACATCTATGCAAAATTTATCGTAAATTTTCTCTATATGTCATTTTAATTTTCTATTTTAATTTGGTTAACATATTCACAAAGCACCGCCCCGCCCCGTGCAGCATGAACTCGAGCTATACGCCACCACCTGAAACATCCATTGGGGATTAATAAAGTATCTATCTATTTATTAAATTCCCAGGACACCTTGTCACAATATCTATGAAAAGGATGTTTAATGATTTCATCCCTCAATCCAGTGATGTGCCCATTCTAGGAAGCATCGGGCACAAGACAAACACAATCCCTGGATGGGGCATCAACTCATCGCAAGGTGAATACAAGCACTCGCATACACTGGCGTCATTTTAGTGTCACCAAATCTGCATATCTTTGGAAGGAAACCAGAGCCCACTGTGGAAAATCAGCAGGAAAAACACGCAAACTCCAGGCAGGAAACACCAGCGACGTGACTCCCTGCAAGGCAGCAGTGCTACTGCTCTGTCACCGTGCCACACCAACATGTGTAATTATTAACAGTATTCATTGTTTAAATGAAGTTAACGACTAATCTGTAAAATGTAACATACATTTTTTAATGCATTTCCACATGAAAGTGATATCCAGTATAAACCTAAGGATTCTAAATGTGCAGAGAGCTGGAATATCATAAATGTAACGTGGGCTGTGTGGCGATTGCTGCTGTCCGTTCAGGATGAAGCCCCAGAAGCTCATAGCGATTAACAACTGGGTCGGTTTTAAGATGACATTTATGACGGTCTACTTTAATGATGAAGTAAACTACGAGGCTAAAGTGGATATTTCGAGGTTAAAGCCAAAATATCCGCTTTAATCCCAAAATTAGACCTCTTCACCATGTCCTTAATTTTTTCTCTGTGGCTCAAATACGCTGCTGTGCAATATGCGATTCTTGAATATCAAAGCACCACGAATGCATTTTTGTGTCGGCATTGTGCTTCACCACATCAAACCATTCAGCAGACATCGCAGCAGGCACATCGATCCCGGAGGATCCACAAAGCGGCTTTCTGGCACATGTAGATAGTAAACAGAGACTGTGAGGTCACATTCAGACATCCAGTGACCAACTTCAGTATTGTAACTTTGTGATTAGTAGATGTGTAAGATTTAACAACGTTATCTATTTTCCTTTATGTGTAATTTGAGAATTAAGAATAGTTTAACTTTTTATTGTCGACCACACACACTTGTTTGTATGCCTAAATCTGCAAATTAAACTTTGAATGTGAAATCTACTTTTCAAGTGTTTACTATTCCTGCACAACCACAAGTCCTTTAGTTGTTCCTCTCTTACAGTTCATGTCCGCACGCTCCCCTCTATGCGTTTCTTTAAGATCGTAATGTGAATTTTGAACGGCATCACCTCGTGTTTTTATGGCTGGAACAAAAGGCGACTCATTCACCACGGCTCTTGTTTTTGTGCCAACCACTTGTAAGGGGCGTATTTTCTGACCTCCTTGTATCTTCGATATCTATACTAATAAAAGGCAAAGCCCTCACTCACTCACTGACTCATCACTAATTCTCCAACTTCCCGTGTAGGTAGAAGGCTGAAATTTGGCAGGCTCATTCCTTACAGCTTACTTACAAAAGTTGGGCAGATTTCATTTCGAAATTCTATGCATAACGGTCATAACTGGAACCTACTTTTTCGTCCATATACTGTAATAGCGTGCAGCTCGGTCGCCGTGTGAGGCAGAGTTGCGTCTCGCATCATCACGTTTCCCACATAATTGAGTGCCTGCCCATATAAGGTAAATATTCGCGGGTGAAGGACTGTGCTTAGCATATTCATAAGTGCAGCTACTGCGGAAACCCTCCGATGATGAACAAGCCTTTGTACACATATCAATAGGAAAGCAAGGGGTAAAGCTTAAATTCCAAATAGTCTGTCCACTTCCTTTCATAGCTTTTCCAATGGTTGTTCTGCTTCCAGACATGTATTTTCATATTAAAGCATTTAACCAATCACATTTCAGCCATCATTTCTGCCAGGCAGAGAGGTCTTGACAATCCATTCTGCAGGCCCTCTAACACAAAATAAATGCCGATTAAACTATTGCTTCAACCAATCAGATTTTGAGTTGTTGTCAGTAGGGCCCTCTAGCAGGCGTATGGTAACGTCACCGTATTCAGATCCATTGATTGGATAGAAGCCAATATGAGGAACTCTAAGAGGCCACTGAACGCACTGCAGGCGCTCCGAGCGCAAGATCCTCACGCACTACCACCAACTCCATGGCAGGATTCTGGACAATATTATTTGCCAGACACAGACCAGATGACTTTGCAGGAAAATCTCATTGACTTCCTTCATCAGAAAAATCTGAATGAGAGCATGGGGCAGCTGTTCACATTGTTATATTTGGTGGTCACCATTCCCGTGTCCACTGCTTCTGTTGAGCGGACATTTTCAGCCCTAAAATGAATTAAAACTTATGCCAGAAATAAGACAGGGCAGGTTTGACTTTCAGCATTAGCTTCAATGGCGATAGAAAGGGACTTTTTGATGGAACTGAATCGCACGGATAATCTGTACAACAGAGTAATTGAGCTGTTTTTGAGGAAAGAGAGGAGGATGGATTTTGTTTACAAATAATCCAAATTTTTGGTGAGTAAAATGTTGCGATTTTCCTAAATAATATTGCAAGTTTATGAGTTAATATTCATGTTATTTATGTGTGTCGCGGCTGTAGCTGCAGTAGAAAGGAACTTGTTCACCCCTGGTTTGTCTATTCAATAAAGGCATTTATTGTGGCTACAGGAGTAATCTATCTGCGATGCAGCGGCTCTTTATACTGTATTTCTGCATATTAAGATGGTTTTTAAGCCTCAATGCTAAAGACCTGGCAAAGTCATGGAGAACATGGAAGGACGAGTTCAGATTATTCACAGAACTTGCAATGCCGGAGGCAGAGGAAAACACTAAGGTCAGATTATTCCATTATCGTATTGGAGAGAGCGGCAGAGAATTGTGTCAGGCGCTGACCGGTGATGTAAGACTTGATCAGTTAACCATGAGCTTGATGATACGTAAATTTGATGAACGTTACAACCCGAAAATAAACAAAACCGTAGAGAGGTACAGGTTTTTTTCAAGAAATCAGGGAAGGGGAGAAAATATACACGACTACGTCACAGATCTGAGAGTGTTAGCAGACACATGCAATTTCGGGGAGATTAAAATTTCCCTTATACGTGACCGTGAATTCTGATTTGGAATTTGCGGATAATATCTTTAATTATTTTATTTTAAAATTGGGGTTTAATTAGGGTTTAGCTGGATTTAGCTACATTTCGGACTGTTTCTGGAATGCAGCAGCTAGCGAGCTGATTGGAGACCGTAAGAGCCAATCAGAATTTTTGAAACCAAGTCTGTGATTGGTTGGTTTTGTGGCACACTTATAACGGTGTACAGAGAGTTGAGCACTTGCAGCAGAGAATGTTGTGAGCGCAAGCAACACATTGCGAGCAAGCGCAAATGAAAAAACTGAGCGAGAGGGGGTGCTATTGTGTGCGTGTATATGGATAAGTGCAAACACTGAAATACATTTTTTGCACGCAGCAATGAATTTTGTTCACTCAAATTCAGCTTTTGTACGCTCAAAATAAATTTCCCCTCAAAATGCAACACTTGCACTTGCAATCTTTTTTTACGTGCGCTCAGAATAGTGGCACTGAAATAACGCCATAGACCTATACTGCCCTGTGTTTCAGACACAGAAAATTGTTGGCAACATAGCAAGTTACGGATGTTTATTTTTATTGCTGGGAACACAGATTTTTTTCCCTTTGAAATGCAGTGAGTTCAAGTAAAAAGTCTCAAACCAAAAAAAAAACACAAGATACAGATAACCTTGAATACCAAACAGTTTTAATAATCAGTTGCCATGCCTTGCTCTCTCTCTCAGGGGTGGGGATCGATTTGTCCTTAACTCAATTTTTCATTTTGTAAAAACTTGATTGATTTGTATGGATTGCAATAAAATTAATAAAACATCAAAAAAAAAATCAGTTGCCTATGCATATTAAATTAAAGGTAAAATTCCGTTACAACGAAGTATTTTTATTTTAGTTAGTTAGTATTTTAACAGTTTCCCCATATGACAGGAGTCTATAGAAATCTCATTACTATGAAGTACATTTAGCAGATACTTTCATTACAACGAAGTGCACAAAAGATCTTGAAATGCCTGAATGAATCATCATCAGAGCAGTTAGTTCTGTGGTCGCAGCTCAGTTATGCACAACGATCCCAAAACACAAACATTGTAATTGTTTTCTTTCTGCAATCTTTACTCGTACTGTTTTTATTTTTTTGCTATTTTTGTTTCCTGTGGTTTCCAGTCACACCTTTTGCTTATTGCTCATCAACATATGAAAAACAACCATTGGATTTTAACTCACTGTCACCCTGCTATAGAAACGGCAGACACGGAAAAACGGTAACAGCTCATATTAGAAGAGGAAAAAAAGTTTACATTTTTGCAGCTCTCAATTGTGGCAAAAAGAAAGATGACGTCGAAAAAGCCGTTATGTGGTTCATTGAAGCTTGTTCAAGAAACATTCCTATTAATGTGGCACTCATTCAAGTAATTGTGAGGTTTCTAAACTCACTTGGGACCTTCCCCAACTAGACAGCATGCCAAAGAACGTCCTGAAGTGCGATCACCACGTCTGTGGAAGACAGTTTATCAGTTGCCGGAGTAACAGCAGGCTCACAGCTATGCTGCGTCTCTCCACCAAAGTAAGCAGAAAAGATCTCGATGGGTGATGCAAGGTTAGGAGCAGCTACATCGTAAATGCAGATAACAGCATTACTTTGTCACTGACCTGGCCACCACACTGTCTGACTGCTGTGTCTGTGTATAGGAGAGTGGCAGATCACGCTACAATAAATAAATGTGCCATTCCTGTTTCAATCTGAATAAAGCTGGTTTTGCTAAAGTACTGAGACTAAGCCTCGTGTTTTGGGGTGGAAGAGAAGGGACTTATAGCGCGACCCCGATCTTTTATGATTTGCTTCTGTGGCTTTTCACTGAAGTGCTGCGAGTGTGCTGTTGAACTGCCCCAGCAATGGACAAACAATCTTCCACAGACGCTGTAATCGCGCTTTGGGACACAATTCAGCATGTCGTTGCTGTTGGGTGGGGAGTGGGGGAGGGGATCCCAAGTGTTCAGAAACCTCACAATATAAAGAAGAAAAGTATGATTCGGATTCTAATTGATAACTGTGCTGCCCACAACATGCTTCCACACTTAGATAATGTTCATATTGAATCGCACCCAGTTTCACAGCAGTGCTTCAGCCATTGGATTTGGACATCATTCGCACCCTGTATTATGGTAAGGAAATGCTGAGAAAAATTATCGTCAGCATAACTTGCAGGCAGGAGGAGATTAAAATTAACATGAAAGAAGCTATTCAAATGATTGCAAACGCCTGGACACAAGCTAAAGAAAGCACTATAGTAACAAATATAGAATCTCTTTACAACAAAATGTTTTTTTGGGTCCCTGGGAGTTCGTTTAATGGAATTTTACCTGCATTTTAGTTTGTTTATTGAACAGTTTTGTGTAACAGAAACAAATGAAACAGTGAAACACAAATCAGTCAATGGCTCAAAGTAGGATTTTTATTTAAAATTTTTAGCCACACAACAATACAAATTAGTTGGCACTTTGGTTATGTCAAAAATTCTTTCTTTAAAACGATATAAAGAAGAAAAATAAGACATTATTGCGTTTCTGATTATTTATTCAGCCTGTTGCTAAGGCAGGCAGTTTAATTCCACCATTCGTTCCAGAGATGATATCCCAGATACAAAAACAAACGTTCACAAGAAAAAAGTGCTAGGAAACGTTACTTTAATGAGTAATGTAGTGAATTTAATTTAATATAAAATCTTAATCTCCTCCAGTTCAGCGCATTTCTTTTCCTCACTTTTCTCGATGGGGGGAAAAACAGAGTCGGATTAAAGCTTTACATCCACTGCATGTGTTGCTGCTGATTTAACTGATCGGTTACTTAACTGCACTTCTCGGTTTGCTACCAGCACTTTCCTTGGAGCTCACAATGGAGGGCACGTCACCTCTCTAAGGACAGTATCTCACAACCCAGTCTGAATGGTGGGATGCAATTTTCGTCTCTCAGCAGCCTCGGCTGAGTTCTCTAAGCTTACTGCACTGAGCCCGTTGTCTGAAAGGCCATAGCGGCACCCACAGATGGGTTGTCTGCAGTGTGCGAGTTGGTGTTTGGCTGAATGTGGAGATATCAGCTCAGATGTTCTGTTCTCATCTCTAATGAACTGGATATCGATGAAGGTTAGGCTCCTCCGCACACACTACCTTGGCCATTTTGGTTTCAGTCAGTCAGTTTAGCATCCGACTCAAAAGGTCATGTAAAGGAGGGATTTCATGGACGTCTAATAAATGTGCTAATTCACAGGGTTTAGCCAACAGAAAGCTGAGTGCAAGCATCACCGTCAGATGACTGGAGATGACAGACTGGTGAATTTGAGGATTTTGTAATTTATTCAAAGCAACAAACAATTTACAACAATAAACAAAAAAGCACACTGTAAGTAAATCAAGAGAGCAGAATGCAAAGTCTATAAGGAACAGGAAACCCCTTTTGACGAAGAGCATTATTTTACTAAACTTTCTTGTAATTATTATTATTATTATTATTTGACTGATGCCAAGGCGACTTACGACATGTGAGACATGATTGCTTAAATTTCTTTTGTTTTTTCAATATTAGCACAAGCAGGTGTAGTGACCTCCTCCAGGTGACACACGATCAGTGTCTAACAGTCATAACATATCAAATCCTTTTGAAATTCATTCTAAAACACGTCTTTGACAGGTTACCATTGCTAGTACCTTATGAAAGCTCTCTGAAAGAATATTTTTCTGGGTGGGAAAAAAATTCCACCGTTAGTTTTACATAATAACAGATCAGGAATTAACAATTTACCTCCAAAATAAAAAGGGTGAACTTCAGAACATTTAAATTCTTTGGGCTGATACACCAAGACAAAGGGGTTGATGCTCCCAGTGTAGATCTTCTCCAACTAAGCCCACTTCTGGAGGTGGCACCCAGTCTGAATTCTTTTGTGGCCCTGAAGATTCTGGTTTGTGAGACTCGTCGGCCACATCCAGTACAGCAATATGGCTTCTCGAGATTAATTCCTCCAAATTTTCTTGGCATGTGTATGTGTAGCAAAGTGTATTCGGATTTAATAATATTTTGTTTGTAGCTTTTAGCTATGAATTTCCCCAAATGCAATTGTTTGTGTGTCCTTAGTTTCATACCAATGGTATTTTGTAGCACAAATGCAAATTAATGTGACTCCCCACAGACTGCAGGCACCCTCAGGTGATGGTGGATGCTGTACAGGTTAAGTCTGCTCTCTCCAAGCCTTTTCTAATTTTATTCTATTGATTTGACATGAATGTTAATTGGTAATTCTCAAGTGTTCAATAACTAATGTAAAGAGTTCTTCTCTACAGTCTTTGTATGTTTTATTATCAAAAGCAAACAAACAAAAACAAAACTAAATTTAAAAAAAAAACAGCATTTCTTCTTTTAGTGGGCTGTCACAGCACTTTAATATAATTCAGCATTGCGTACAACATGACCATATGGATACTTTGGATTTTCATTTTTATTTTACATTTTATTTATATTGTATTAACAGTTTGTGTTTGTAATTATTAGTAACTGACCCAGGTTCGCATCCCAGGTCCTCCCTGCATGGAGTTTGCATGTTCTCCCCGTGTCTGTGTGGGTTTCCTCCCACAGTCCAAAGACATGCAGGTTAGGTGCACTGGCGATCCTAAGTTGTCCCTAGTGTGTGTGTGTGTGTGTGTGTGTACATCCTGCCCGGGGGTTTGTTTTCTGCCTTGCGCCCTTTGTTGGCTGGGATTGGCTCCAGCAGACCGCCGTGACCCTGTACTTAGGATATAGCGGGTTGGGTAATGGGTGGATGATTTGATTGATTATTTAATAAGCATTGGCGAGAAGCTGTTTGTATGGCACTCTGTTTTTTTTTTGTTATGAGGTGGTAATAGCAATGGCATAATGTAATTTGGTTAATATAGTTAAATTTATTGTACATGTTGTTAAAAATGTATGTAATTTCTAAGGCTTTAAATGTAAAAAGTAAATGCTGGTATTTATGTAAAATTATTTTATTGATTTGGAAAATAGCAAAAGGCAGGGTCAAAGGTCAGAAGAGATGAGAAAAGGAGGGGCGAGAAAAGAACTGGGCATTTGCGCTGAAAGCGAGGATTGAAATGCGGTCCATAGAAAACTTCAGTGAGGAGTTTAAAAAGAGAAAAAAAAAGAAAGAAGACCAGATTCCAGTACAGAATAAACAGTTGGGAAAGAAAACGTGAACATTTTGGTGGTTGGATGGACTGGTCGAGAACACTAAACCGGTGAGCTAGGGAGCACTGTCCGTGAAACGCCGAACACAGAAGATGTCGGCAGATATTGGATCACATTGCTGATATCAGATATTGTTACAACTGACCAACTATCACTGATAATTGATACTCGCTAGGAAAGAAACGAAAGCGGGCGCACATCTGCTGGAAACCAGAAAACGAGAGCCGTCTGCTCTATTACAGCATAAGAGGCCGTCGCCGAGTAACGTCGCAATCACCTTCAAGTAACAGGCCTGCAACGCTTATCTGTGGTACTTTTTACCTGACTTTTGTTTGGTTCCTTTTATTTAGTTTGCCGGCTTAGGTTTTATAAGGGGATTGCACTTGTTCATTGATATCTTTGCATTCAAAGTAAGGACTGCTGGTTCAACACTGATATAGATTTCTAGGATTTTTAAAGTTTATACTTTTGAATGGATGTGTTATGTATATATGTTAATAGTTAATTTATTTAAAGTAAACTATTGAACTTTTTTTTTTATATAATGGCAGGCTAAGCCATATAAAGAAAAAGAAAAAAAAAGGGAAATCACGTTTGGCAGGTGGCTGGAGTATCCTTATGTGGAGTATAGTAACGAATTGTAAAAATAATGGTAGAGTTATGTAAATTTACATTAGTAACAAGGGTTTGTTCCTTGAAACAGTTGTGCTGAGAACGCTAAGGTAAAAAGTTATAAATTTAGTAAAGAAGGAAAAAAGAAGAAAACAAACAATTCAGGAAAGAACCCTCAGTAAGAGCAGAGGGGTGCTACAGTTAGTTTTTGGAAAGGTATGTTGTTTTATTTTTTGTTATATAAAAATAGAAAAGTATATATTATATAGATGAACTATGAGTTATTATGTGAGGTTATGTATATTGTGAAGAGTTATTTTCTGATGAAAGGTGTATAATATATTGTAAATAGTTCTATGTAATACGTATGTTATGAAAACAGAGCTAGGCGCATGGTGGAGGCTGTAGGGCTTTGGTGAGAAGCGGTTTGTATGACGCCCTGTTCTTTATTTTGTTTCTGGAAAAGGAAAAAGGATATAAACTTCTTATTCACCTCTGTGTTGATTTATTTTTGACACAACACCAATTAGGATGGATTCCAGTCAGTTACATGTGCTTACTGTCCAGGCAGGAGTGAACCTCACCTCTTTAGTCAGGACAGTTCAGTTGTGCTTCTCTCCGGTGTGAATTTTGGTGTGTCTTTGAAGAGAACTCCTCTGACAGATTTGATTGCCGCCTTCCGAACAGCAATATGGCTTCTCTCAGAGACTAATTTGTCAGCAATAGTTTAGTTTGCTTACTTTTCAGGACAGGAATAAACCTCACTCTCGAGTCCTGAAGGGTGCTTGTTTTTCTGGACTGATTTTTGAACTGCTACCCTTTTAATTCTGGTGTGAACTCCAGTGTGTCTCTGAAGATTGCTTATACGTGAAAACTGTTTCCCACATTTATTACAGCAATATGGCTTCTCTCCCGTGTGAATTCTAGTATGGTACTGAAGACTGTTTATACGTGAAAACTGTTTCCCACATTTATTACAGCAATATGGCTTCTCACCAGTGTGAAGTCTAGTGTGTCGCTTAAGATCGTTTATACGTGAAAACTGTTTACCACATTCAGTACAGCAATATGGCTTCTCTCCCGTGTGTACTCTAGTGTGGATCTGACGAGCACCCCTGCCAGAGAATTCTTTTCCAGATTCCAAACTGCACTGATCTTTGTTTCCTGTACAAAAGTTTAAAAAAAAAGGGGAAAAAGAGCTTACTTTCAGAACACTGCCTTATTATTAACATTAACTCAAATTAAATATATGATGGCTGAAATTAGGAGCAACCTTTGATTAGCATAACCAATTATAAAACTTTAGCCGTACTTGGAAAGCATACTCAATTTGTTAATTTTACATTCTCTATTACAACTACTTAGCAGTGCCACTTGTATAAAACTTCCTTATGCTCGGCAACATGTGTAAGCCATTTCTCACAGAAAAGTTTGGATTTTTTTTTCATTTTATTAATTTTATTGTAATCATTCCATACTAATAGATCAATTTTTACAAAAAAATAGGATTGAAAAGAAGTCGCCCCCCACCCCTGAGATAGAGAACATAGCCAACAGAGTAAAACTTAAGGCTTGTAAACATACCTAAATTGATGAGTTTAATAGGGCAATAGAGATAAATGGAGAAGAGAAAGAAATGTGGAGATGATTGTTTCTTCGGTGCCTTAAGCGCTTATTCTAAAATATTATTGAGTTGATCCTGCCAGGGTTTTGGAAAAATTCTGTACAGATCCTCTAACTGAATATTTGATTTTTCCAATTTCAAATATTATAAAACATTGGTTTCCCACTGACTTAAAAGAGGAGATTAGGATTCTTCCAGTTTAGTAAAATAAGTCTGCGTGCCAAAAGTGTAGTGAATGCAATCACGTTTTGTTTGTCCTTCTCCACTTTAAACTCATCTGGAAGAACACCAAACACAGCTGTTAGTGGATTAGGAGGAGCTGTGAGACCAAGGTTGTCTTAAAGGCACTTAAAAATTTTGGTCTATAATGATGTTAATTTGTTTCAGGCCCAAAACATGTGACCCAGTGAGGGTGGGATTTGATTGCAGCATTCACAGTTTGGATCTTGCCCTGGAAACATTTTGAACAGTTTTAGGCGAGACAGATGTGCTCGATATATAAAATGTTCAGTTGAATAATTGTATGCTTTGTGCATGTGGAGTTCGAGTGAATTCTCTGCATTGCTATTTTCCATTCCTTTTCTGATATATTGATTAAGAGATCTTTTACCCATTGTCTTCTTGGATCACAAAAATGGAGGGACTGCAAGATCATTTTATATATTGCAGAGATGGTGTTTAAGTCCTTGAAATTGAGCAATATTTTTTCCAGCATGGACAAGGGTGCAAGATGAGGAAAATCAGGCAGGTTTTGTTTAACAAAGTTCCTAATTTGAAGATGGTGAAAGAAATGTGTGGCTGGAAACTTAATTTGGAATGTAATTGTTCATAGAATTATTCAGAAGTGAAATTGGCCTGAATGATGCACATTGTGATAAGTCCTTATTTTGTTTAGGAAAGAAGGCGATTAATGCTTGGCGAAAAGTTTGAGGTAGAATTTGATTGTCTCTAACTTCTGTAAATGTTGCGAATAGGAGGGGAGCTAGCCGAGTGGAGAATTTCTTATAAAATTCTGCAGGGTAGCCATCAGGGCCTGCTGCTTTCCTGCTTTAAAGTGACTTTATAGCATCTAGTAATTCTGATAGCGGCAGAGGTTTATCCAGTTCCTATGCACTAAAAGTACCTATTTGTGGCATTTGTAACGTATGCAGAAATGCATTAGATTGTGTGTTGTCTTCTTTAAACACAGTAGAATATAAAGATTTATAGTAGTCTCTAAATGTGTGCATTATATTTTTATGGTCAATGATTTCATCTTAGTTCGTGTTGGTGATTACTGGGATTGTATTGCGAGCTTCTTGCTTGTGGATTTGTTGAGCTAAAAGCTTATTAGCTTTCTCTCCGTGTTCATAGTAATGATGCCTGGATTTATAAATTAGTTGTTCTATTTCTTTAGTTGTCAAGAGGTTTAGTTCTGAATGCAGAGCCTGCCTATTCCTATGTAGAGCCTCGTTTGGAAGCCTGGCATGTTCTTCATCTACTCTAGTAATTTAGTTTTTTAGCTCTGATACTTTCTTGGTTTCTAATTTATTCCTGTGGGAAAAGATATGAAATAATCTGTCCTCTTAAGAAGGCCTTTAAAGTTTCCCAGAGTATTCCTGCAGAAACCTCTGAAGATGTATTTGTCTCTAGGAAGAAGCCGATTTGTTTGGATATAAATTCAGTAAAGTTCTCGTCTGGTAACAGAAGCGGGTTAAGACACCATCTGCGAGGTGATTGTGTGGGGCATAGTGACTTTAGCTCCAAGATCAGAGGTGCATGGTCGGAAATAACAATAGCATCGTACTTGCCAGATTTAAATCGTAGGCAAGAAATTATCAGCTATAAAGAAATAATCAATTCTTGAGCAGCAATGATGTACTGGCGAGTAGAAAGAATATGTTCTTGAGTTTGGGTTTAAAAACCTCCAGGGGTCTGATAAGTTGTGGTCAGTTACAAACTGTGTAATTGTCTTTGCAGTGTTAGATGTCATCCCCCCTGTGACAGAAGTCCTATCTAAGAGTGGATTTAAAACACAAAGTCCCCAGCCATTATAGATTTATGAGTGTTCACATTGGGAATGGATTCAAATACATTTTGCATGAATTCCTTATCATTGACATTCGGTGCATAAACATTTATCAGAATCATTTTAGAGTTAAGGGCGGCACGGTGGCGCAGTGGTAGCGCTGCTGCCTCGCAGTTAGGAGACCCGGGTTCGCTTCCCAGGTCCTCCCTGCGTGGAGTTTGCATGTTCTCCCCGTGTCTGCGTGGGTTTCTTCCGGGCGCTCCGGTTTCCTCCCACAATCCAAAGACGTGCAGGTTAGGTGGATTGGCGTTTCTAAATTGGCCCTAGTGTGTGCTTGGTGTGTGGGTGTGTTTGTGTGTGTCCTGCGGTGGGTTGGCACCCTGCCCAGGATTGGTTCCTGCCTTGTGCCCTGTGTTGGCTGGGATTGGCTCCAGCAGACCCCCGTGACCCTGTATTCGGATTCAGCGGGTTAGAAAATGGATGGATGGATGGATTTTAGAGTTAAATAAGTTGCCCATGGCCATCACATATATCCCCTCAGGATCAGATAGTACATCTGATGCTACAAATGAGACTGTTCTATGTATGAGGATTCCCACCCCTCTAGTTTTCTTTGTAAAGCTAGAATGGAACATTTGGCCAGTCCAGTCCTTTTGCAGCCAGAACTGATCCTTGCTTAGTAAATGGGTCTCCTGTAAAAATACTATTTTAGCATTTAAACCTGTTAGGCGAGAGAATACTTTCTCTCTCTTTAATTCGTGATTCAGGCCTTTAACATTCCAGCTCACAAAGTTAACTGTCCCATCATGGAGACATTGATTCTGAATTTTTTATGTCATTTTATAGTCATAACTGGAAGTGAGACAGCTTTAACCTTAATTTCCTATTCCCCAACAGGTAATTGCCATGCAGCCTATTGTTACGTTGGTAGTTATAATTATAAGGATTAAAAGGATAGATTAGATATAGCCTGCTCTCTCTCTCCCCTTATCCCCCCCATCCCACCAAAAAATTTGGATTTTTAAAACTAGAACTTGGCATTTAAATTGGCTTAAAGTTACGGCAAGTTTTCAGCATGTGTAAGTCCCATGCAGACTTTATTTGTGTTGGCATTTTAGCAACAGCTGGTGGAAAAACAAACTAAACAGAAAATCTCATTTCATTGCACATTTCACATTCTGATGTTTGACAGGCTACACAAGAAGTGAGTTTTGATGTATCACAATGCCATTTTGGTTCATGATGACTTAATTATAAGCCAATTTTGACTCTCTGCTGTCATCCTCTTTGAAGTGTGTGCTGAACATGTGCCTTCATTACAGAGACCATCACACAGAAATCACACAATCTCAGTTTTCTTACAGGTCTTAACAGCCGTGGTTATTTGGCAATGGCAGCTTTTCAGTCTGAACTGCCTGACTGGTGAGGAATCTCTCAGTCACCCTGAACCACATCATGCCATCTGTATGGGGTGGTGTATTTAAGATGTTACAGAGATACATGCAATATCCTTACTATCAGGATGTGCAAACTGTAATCAAAATGCAATCTGCAGCAACATCTTCTGTCCTCAGCAGTGGTGGTCTTCCTTGGTCTATATGTCCCTTTGTGATTACTGAGCGCACCTGTGCATTCTTCTTATTGATATTCCACACAGGTGATTTAGGTCATCCTAACATTTTACTGATGTCTCTAATGGTTTTATTATTGTGTTTCAGCCTTATAATGGCTTCTTTGACTATCATTGGCACAGCTGGTGTCCTCTTGTTGAACAATGGCCACTAAAAACTCCAAAGGGCAGAAGCAAGCCGAGGTGTCTTAGGCTTGCAAGACTACAGCAATGAAACATACCTGAGGAATCACAAACTCCTCTGACATCAATTGGCCCAAACATTACGGCGCACTGAAATGGGGGGGGACATGTAGAAAAAGTGCTGTCATTTCTACAGGGTGTGACTGAAATGTTTGCAAATACACTTTTAACGAAAATGTGTAATGTGATTTTAATCACATCTGAATTATTTAATTTGTAATTTTTTTCTGTTGAGCAAAGGGGTAAATGAAAGAAAATTGTTTCTTTGTCTGAGCCATTGCGGAGAGTACTGTATAAAACAGAATGCCATGCCAAGCATGAAAAAGGCACTTTCAATAATCAAAATTTATCAAGACATTTATCCACAATTTATACACCAAAACAAACATCAAAACATCTTCTTTAAATCACTAAGGAAAAGATATCAATGGATGAGTGACACCTGAGTGCCCAGGCCTATAGAAGCTGCTGTAACCTCTGAGAAAAATTAGAAAATTAGAAAACCTAAGGAAGAGCGCAGCTGTTGGTGTTTCAGCTTTATAGGGGAGTGGAAGTGACAACGCAGGACGTGTCACCTTTGTGACACACTGGTGACATTTATACTCACCATTATAATATTTATGGGAATCTACTGTCAGGACTTATTTGCATTAAGTAAAATAAAATTTGACAGGTTTTACTGTCTATTTGCTCTAATGTGTGTGTTCATGTATGGAATTATCATTGTTATGCCTGCAAACATCAGGCAGTCCAAGACTAAACTTAAAGAAGAGCGCTATAAACAGTGTTAGACCAGTGATTCATAATTCAATGATTTATAAAAGGGGATCGCGAAAAAAATATTGTAATGGCGGAATTTTAAATCTCAAACGTAAAAAAAAAAAATGAAATATTAAAGGCAAATATATTCACAGTACTATTAATACAATAATAAAAATGGGTCAACAAATCAATTAAAATGTCAAAGTCATGAATATTACCTCCGTAAGAATTCCGTAAAATTGTCGAGTCGCAACAGATAATCTGTAACGCGATGAGACGCTATGCCACTTGCGATGCGTATACATTCTCGTATGATCCGGAAACTTCCAATTCAGCAAACCGAGAACACCGAATGCGATCCAAATAACAAGAATCACGTTTGCCGATATAAAAATGCCGCGATCAGACGAGTGTAGAGTCAAATTGAATTATAGGACGCGCTTAAGAGCCACGAGTGATTTTAATAAGAAATTGGTAGTGCATAGTGTGTGTAAATAAATTACGATAAAGACTTTTTACGTAAACGTGCGCACATTGAAAGTGAATAATTATTACTCCGTAATTTCATTATGGAGTGATGGTTAAAAATGGGTAGTTTCATCAAGTCTGACAAAAGGCTGGACAAGCAATCAATTGCTTCTTCTTCTACTTCAGTCCCTGATTTGGTACCAACACAGGGTGACGATACTGAAAGTTGTAGTGAGCCAACGTCTTCCAGACTGAAAGGAAAGAAAAAAATAGGTGAACATAGTAAGTCAAAAGAGAAGAAACTAAAATATGACAGCGACTATTTACGAATGGGTTTTTATTTTACCAGGGATGAGTCAGAACCTAAACCGCTTTGTGTAAATTGTAAAGAAGTCCTGGCCAACAGCAATTTAAAACCATCACTTCTTCGTAGACTGCGGTGGGCTGGCACCCTGCCCGTGGTTTGTTTCCTGCCTTGCGCCCTGTGTTGGCTGGGATTGGCTCCAGTAAAGCCCCCGTGATCCTGTAGTTAGGATACAGCGGGTTGGATAATGGATGGATGGACTTCTTCATAGACACACTGAAACAAAACATCCAACGTACAAGGATAAACCTTAGTTTTATTAAGGTTTGTCTGTAAATGTCTTACAATTATGTTTAGGTTTTTCATTATGAATTAGTAATTATTTAATATGAAAAATAAATTTTAATAGACAATCCAATTTTATTGTTTTATTTACTATATTGTGATGACTACACAGGGGGTTCGCCAATTTATTCTGGTCTTTTGAAGGAGTTCACAAGGAGAAAAAGGCTGAGAATCGCTGTGTTAGACAAATTAATCAGCCTTGAAACAAAACTGCCCAGTTTTTGCTATTTATTTTGAAATTGGCTTGTAGTTTGTTGACTGGTCCAGCGATTTAATCACATGGAATATGTTAAGCTGAGGACACGCGTACAACTGACAGAGTGCACAAAGTGGAAAGTGGTGAAGAAAATAACTGCTGTGTGGAAAGATCTTAAAGTATCTGAAAAGTGATTGGAATGTTATATTTGAAGTTTAAAATGAAAAATGTTGGTGTTAGTTGTGGTGTATTTAAAGCAAAGACATTTGGAGCAACTAATTTGATGAAACGCTTGTAGGTACAACGCTCAGCTGAGCACATCGACTTTCAGCAATGCAGTGAAAGCAGGAAAACCGCTAAGGAAAGAAATGTGTATTAGCTGTCAATAATAGCACTGTTTGAAAAGAACCAGAAATATGACTAGGATAGTCATAGGATAGACAAAAAAAAAAAAACAAACAGAGTATCCCTCAAAAATAATTGCAATTTATCATTTTATATACTCAGTCATTTTCTATAGTAGATAGTTTAGGATTCCTATAACTTGGCTGCATGATATACACCGGCGAGAGGATGGTTCTTTTCAGACTTAGCATTACCCAAGACATACACTTTTGTGACATTTCATATGCAGTGACATGCATAAGTGTGGGGACCACCCTGGATCAAAATAACTGTTACTGTGAATAGTTAAGTCAATAGAAGATGAGTTGATCTCCAAAGGCCACCATTCTTTTCTGCAATTTAAACAAGATTTGTGTATTATTTTTCTTTTGTAGTATGAGAAAAGAAGGAAGTACCCCACTAATGTATGGGCACCCCAAGTGCTAAGAGGTTTCATAACTATACCCCCCCACCCTCCAAGATGTCAGACTTTATATTAGCTTCTTTAGTGCTTTGACGTGTTCACAATCATTATTAGGAATGGCCATGTGATGCAAATGTCAAAGCTGTATCAATTCTGACTCCTCACAGCTTGTCCCAGCAATCAGCAGCCATGGGATTCTCTAAGCAGCTGCCTAGCACTCTGAAATAAGTGGTGCCCACAAAGCAGGAAAAGGCTACAAGATGACAGCAAAGAGTTTTCAAGGAGCCATTTCCTCAGTTTGTAGCGTTATTAAGAAATGGTAGTTAGCAGCAAAAGAGGAGGTCAAGTTGAAGTCTGGAAAACCAAAACATTTCCAAGAGAACTGCTTATAAGATTGCTAGAAAGGCAATTCAAAACCCCTAAAGCTTCATGAAGATGTTTTGTAGTCACACTCTGGAGTGGTGATGTGCTGCTCTTCTGGTGCAGCGACACCACCACAGATATGACCTTCATGAAACAGCCATCAGAAAGAAAACTTCTCCTGTGTCCTCACCATAAAATTCAGAATCAGAAGTTTGCAGATGCATTTTGCAAACAAGTCCTGTGGACTGATAAAGTCAAAAGAGAACTTGGACACAATGTGCAAAGGTGGGTTTGGAGTAAAAAGGGGGCCGAATTCCATGACAAGAGCACGTCTCTGACTGTTAAGCAATAGGAGAAGATCGATTATCTTTCAGGCTCATGTTGCAGCCGGTAGCTTGGGGTGTCATTCAGTTTCTTAAATCGAGTGTGCGTGAGTCACCTTGATTTCAGTCTAACAATCAGAGACAGCAACAACAACATTTATTTATATAGCACATTTTCAAACAAACAATGTAGACTCCATCTTCATACAGAGAAAGGAAAGGTGGACAAAGTGACAGCCTTACAAAATTATTTTCCTTTGATTAAACAGAAATTGGAAATATTACAAAAATAATCTGATGAGAACAGGCCATTCAGCCCAACGTTTGCCAATCTGTTCCACCCAACCTCTCTAAAACAACATCAGTTTGAGTTTTCAAAATCCCTAAAAGTCCTACTTTCCAACACACTACCTGGTAATGTTGTCCGTTTTATATGTGAAGAAAAACTCTTCAATGTATAGCGGTGTTACTGGGGAATGAGTTTGTGTGAGTCGGGCCAAGGCTGGGTACATTCCTGGGATCCCCACTGAAAAAATAAATAAATCACCACCTTAATCAACAGTGGGAATCATAGCTGTGTTTTTAGTCTGCTTTATATGGAATTATCCCTTAACAAGTCTCCCAACTGTGTCCTCTTGTTCTTGTTGAACTCTTTTTAAAAGTAACAGCCAGGCTCCACTGCTCCAATTACTTTAATGATGTTAAACACTCATGCCTCCTCTTAATCTCCATTTGCTTAAACTGAAAAGGCTGAACTCATTTCATTTTTTCTGATAATTCTACCTGTCACCCCTAGAATTAGCAGTGCTAGAAAAAGTCCAGAGGAAAGCTATGTCTTTTTTGATCCTGAAGAGCAAAACTGTACACAGGACTCCAGCTGAGGCTTCACCAGTGTATTATAAGGCTTCAACATGACCTCTTTGGACTTGTACTCCACATATCAAGGTGCTATATAAACTGATATTCTGTTAACTTTAATGGCTTCTGAACACTGTCTGGAAGTTGATGGAGATGACTCCACTATGACTCCTAAATTCTTCATCGAGTGTACTTTGAATACAAAATTGGAGGTCTGAAAATTCTAACCATACACTTTTACTTCCTATTTGCAATACTTTACATTTTCTTACATTAAATTTCGTCTTCCACAAATCTGCCCAAGCCTGTATGCTGTCCAAGTCTCTCTGTAATAATTCAATAGATTCTCGATTAACTGCCAATCCACCTAGCTTAGTATCATGTGAAAACTTAGCCCGCTAATTATTTATATTCCAATCCAAATATTTATATATAATAAAAGTAGCAATGGCCCCAGCACTGACCCCTATGCGTCACCACTCTTATAATCACCTAGTTATCAGCCAAATATAATAAGGTTCCTTGCACCATGACTCTCTGCTTCCCATGTCTGAGCCAATCCTGCACCCTTCTACAAACATTACCCTGAACTCCAACTTCTTTTGGTTTGAATGCCCACCATCTTATGTGGCACCTTATCAAATGCTTACTGAAAGTCAAGATAAATAATCTCATCTGCTCCACTTTGATCGTATCCTTTTGTTGCCTCCTCACAGAATTCCAGCACGTTAGTAAAACACGACCTCCCTCTTCTGAACCCATGCTGACTGTCCAGAATAACTCCTGGCCTTGCCAAGTGTTGCTCAATCTTATCCTTAATTCCTTCCATTAATTTTCCTGTGATGCACATTAAGCTTACTGGCATATAGTTGATTGGATCTGCCCTGCCACCGTTTTTTTTCTATACAGTGGAACCTCAGTTCACGACCATAATTCATTCCAAAACTCTGGTCGTAAACCGAGTTGGTCGTGAACCGAAGCAATTTCCCCCATAGGATTGTATGTAAATACAATTAATCTGTTCCAGACCGTACTAACTTTATGTAAATATAAACTGCTCAAAAAAATTAAAGGAACACTTTGAAAACACATCAGATCTCAATGGGAAAAAGAAATCCTCCTGGATATCTATACTGATATAGACTGGGTAATGTGTTAGGAGCGAAAGGATGCCACATCGTTTGATGGAAATGAAAATGATCAACCTACAGAGCCCTGAATTCAAAGACACCCCAAAAATCAGAGTGAAAAAATTATGTGGCAGGCTAGTCCATTTTGTCAAAATTTAATTGCAGCAACTCCAAATTGTACGCAGCACTTTGTATGGCCCCTGTGTTCTTGTATACATGCCTGACAACATCGGTGCATGCTTCTAATGAGATGACAGATGGTGTTGTGGGGGATCTCCTCCCAGATCTGGACCAGGGCATCACTGAGCTCCTGGACAGTCTGAGGTGCAACCTGGTGGCATTGGATGGACCAAAACATAATGTCCCAGAGGTGTTCTATTGGATTTAGGTCAGGAAAGTGTGGTGGCCAGTCAATGGTATCAATTCCTTCATCCTCCAGGAACTGCCTGCATACTCTCACCACATAAGGCCAGGAATTGTCGTGCACCAGGAGCCACTGTACCAGCATAGGGTCTGACATTGGGTCCAAAGATTTCATTCTGATACCTAATGGCAGCCAAGGTGCCTTTGTCAAGCCTGTAGCGGTCTGTGTGACCCTCCATGGATATGCCTCCCCAGACAATCATTAACCCACCACCAAACTGCTCATGCTGAATGATGTTACAGGCAGCATAATGTTCTCCATGGCTGCTCCAGACCCTTTCACTTCTGTCACGTGCTCAGGGTGAACCTGCTCTCATCTGTAAAACGCACAGGGCACCAGTGGTGCATCTGCCAATTCTGGTATTCTATGGCGAATGCCAATCGAGCTGCATGCTGCTGGGCAGTGAGCTCAGGGCCCATTAGAGGACATGGGGCCCTTGGGTCACCCTCATGAAGTCTTTCTGGTTGTATGGTCAGAGACATTCACACCAGTGGCCTGCTGGAGGTCATTTTGTACGGCTCTGGCAGTGCTCATCCTGTTCCTCCTTGCCCAAAGGAGCAGATACTGGTCCTGCTGATGGGTTATGGGCCTTCTATGGCCCTCTCCAGCTCTCCTAGAGTAACTGCTTGTCTCCTAGAATCTCCTCCATGCCCTTAAAACTGTGCAGGGAGACACGGCAAACCTTCTGGCAATGACACGTATTGATGTGCCATCCTGGAGAAGTTGGACTACCTGTGCAACCTCTGTAGGGTCCAGGTATCGCCTCATGCTACCAGTAGTGACACTGACTGTAGCCAAATGCAAAACTAGTGAAGAAACAGTCAGAAAAGATGAGAAGGGAAAAATGTCAGTGGCCTCCACCTGTTAAAGCATTCCTGTTTTGGGGGTTGTTATGGTGTATAAAATCTGTACATTTTGGTTTCCATTATATTTTGTTCAAAACAAGACAACAGATGAAATTAACAAATTAAAGCAGGTTTTCTTCCCTTACACCTTACTTTTATAACACTTGTTCATAGCTTCATGCTAATTTTGGTTTTATAGCCTGGGAAAGGATGCTGAGTTGATACCTCAGGCTATTGATGGATGGACATCTGGAACAACAATTTGCTTTATGGCCTAGGACAGGAAGAACTACTATTTCTCCGAGTACATCAAAGGTTTTGTTGTGTGGGAAAACAGACAGTGAATTAATTCATCAATCATTTGGACAGCCAGCCAATCAGGTGCATGTGTTTTGAAACCAAGGCTTGACATTTCATAATAAATATGCCTTGGTTTGGAAAGAAGAGGAGAGAAGCAAAGGGAGAAGAAAGAGAAGCAAAGAAAGAAGAAGAGGAACGGACGAGGACGGCCCTGGTCGTCAGAAAGGCATCATGAACATTGATTGCTAAATCAAACGCCTCCCTGGGACATTCATCCTTGTCATCTGTAACTTTTTCGTAAGCTTTTTCTAAAGACTATATATATTCAGACTTTCCTATCACTACCTATTTTCTAGTATTCTTTGTTCTTGTGGTATTATTATTATTCTTGTAATAAATACCATGCTGCTTTTAACTTTCAATGCTTTGTCTTAATGTCTAGAGTGATTGAAGTAATAAGTTACATTTCTTTGAGCACCTGGTGACAGCCGGATTTTTGCCATTATTTCTGTGCTGCGAGGTTTATAAGGCTGAGAGTGAAGAGCGCTATACTCAACAGAAGGGACAAATACGATAAAGAAGGTGTTCTTGGCTGATGAATGGCCTATAGTCAAGAGTGCTGAGTCTTTGTATGTTTAAATGTATTCTTGTAGACTAAAAGTAATATTTAGGTCTGAGATATCACTAAAACATCGTATTGTTGTTCGTGCCGAAAATAAGTAAGTCTCTTGAAGTGCTGAATGACAGGCTTTTATTCCTATAGCACTTGTGTGGTTTAAAGTGCTAAGGGTTAATCAGCGTGTGTGTGTCATTCATGGAGCACTGTTGTGGTTAGGGTCTGTGTGTGTGTGTTCATCTTAAAGTGCAACAGTAGACCAACCCGATAACGAACTTGACGAGAACCCTTACCCTTGAGGAAACAGGTAAAGGGCAAGTAAAGAGAAATACCACGATAATACACCAACTAACAAATTAATTCATAAATATGACATTAATATATCGCCAAAATGTAGTTTATGTACAAATGAAAAAATGTCCCCTCAGATTTCTTTTACTTCTACTTCTATTCCAAAATGTTTTATAAAGATTTATTTCTGTTACTGTCTTGAATGACAAATCAATATCTCACTGTTTAATTCTTGTTCTTATACTGTATACAATTTTGAACACTAAATGTTAGAAAATGGAGTAACTGTGGTTTCCTTGCTTCATAAATTTCATATTCATAAGTGTAAAGTTCAGAACGTTAGACCCTCTGTTACATATTTCTGCATTAATATGCTAGAAATAGCTTTTAAAAATGGAAAACACTGAAATAACTAAAACATGTAAGATTCTGAGCTGCTTCATTAATAATTTGTAATGCTATTATCTGCATAACTTAGCTGTTGCTACTCTTGTATGTAATATAGCCTTCATCATTATATATTTATTAACTTTATTATGGAAAAACTAATGTAATGATGTAATCTGATATCAACATAATAAAAAATATCGATGGCTTTAGAGGGCACACTTTACACCCGTCGAGTGTCAGACGTGCTCTCCTAATTCTATTCCTAATTCGACACCAAGATTACATTGTTTTGCTTAATTATTAGCATGCCGTTTACTGCCCTTCCTTTTATAGACATAAAATACGACACACATTTCCTCTACATGTCCAATAATAATATTAAACTGGCAAGAACGAGAAAAAGCACAAGATGGGAATATTCATGACAACAGCCTGGGCATCAGGATGAGAATGTTCCTTGTCTCCCATTACGTGAGCTCGTCTGCCACCCCTCAGTTACACTGGCACACGTTACACTGGGGGGCAAATGCAATGGAGAATACCGACAATGTACACCCTCAGAAGTGGAATAAATCGACTGTATACGTAGAACATTTCAGATAAACGATGAATTTTGTTAATCATAAACAATGCAACAAACTATTATATGTGTTGTTACTTTTTATTTATACTCACCAAACGTTACATATCTACATGGGAAATGAACATGGGTAATATGTTTATAATCATTCTCACTAAAATACACTGTCAAAATATATTAATGAGCAAAGTGAGACACATTGGCCTTTAGGAAATATAAAAAAGCGTGTGCGCTGTCATTTAGGACAGAATGCATTGTTAACGTGACGCACTCTCTACTGACGCGATGTCACGAAAAAAAGAAACAGCGCAGTCCATGCAAACTCGAACAGTCTCCTTGATTTTTGACCTTACGATTAATTGTCAATATTAAATCAATAAAGTCATTTTAAGAAGATGACAAGTCTGCTATAGTCGGTTCAATTAACGCTCCTTTTAAAAAGTTTGCTTATACAGAATATAAAACAGAATCTCAATGATACGGGACTGGCGAGTAGTAACGAATAATATGTGACACTGAGAAATTATAATTCCTAATAATGGGAACAAGTAAAAACTACGACTTCCTAAAACGAACACTGTAAATATAGGCATTTCAATACATAATTTAGGAGACTTATGTGTGCATTTCAATATCGATTTAAGAACTACGTAGGCCACCTGTTGTACTATAAACGGTAGCTCAAGCAGCACTTAACAGTAAATAGTCTAACAGGACAATGACTGACTGAAACGAAGATGCTGCGCCGCTACAATAAAGGATCACACTGTCGTTCTGCATGTTTAGAAGGCGCTGATTGGCTGAAACTGTTTATAGCGAATTGTTCAAAGTTGGAAGTGCCGTATAGCGATCAGAAACAAAAAGACACATTTAGGCATGCTGGACAGTAGTTTGTTTTTCTAAAATACAAATTCAGTACGACACCAGGGTCTTCAAACACACAAATGTGAAGCTTATTACGTTTTACAGTGAAACTCTTTACATACACAATATAATTAGGGACGCGTGCCACATGCCCGACTACGGCGGCCCAAACTTCCCTCGATAGCTCGACTCGCTCGCTATCCGTCCAAGCTGAAAATA
The DNA here is from genome assembly GCF_016835505.1 of Polypterus senegalus. Taxonomy (NCBI): domain Eukaryota; kingdom Metazoa; phylum Chordata; class Cladistia; order Polypteriformes; family Polypteridae; genus Polypterus; species Polypterus senegalus. The sequence continues at coordinate 175,492,472 of NC_053161.1, read as the reverse complement.
TTGTTAAATGGAGGAACTGAAAAAAAAAAACACCTTTCACAAGAGGAGGATCAACGACGCGAATCCCTGGTGTTTTTACTGAGAGACAGTTGCAATACCACTGAGCCACCTAACCAGGATAATTAACGAGCTACGCACAACTGAACTACTACTACTGTTCTTACTGCTGCTGTTTTATAAATATGTTGTTTGATATATGCACGTTAAATTGGTTTAATTGACACCAGAGTATCATTGTTGTATTCTCCTAATGAGGACGAAAAAATTATATTTAGATTTAAAATTAAACGTTCCATAAAAAGGTTGCACGATTTACTTAATCTTTTTATATATTTAAAGTTGACAATATATCTTTGACACTATGTATCAGACAAAGGAAATCACAGAAATCCACAAGAACAATAATGAATTGTCAGCAACTACCTGAATTGTACTTTAATTATATCAACTGAAGTGTGAAATGTCAATATACAAAATATAACTAGAGAGTTAAGTGTCAGGTAGACTCTCAAAATATAGAGATCAATGCCTTTGAGTGTGTTGCGGCTTCAGAAAGATTCAGTAACCAGTGCGCATGTCTGCTGGAAGGTTCGACTCATTATTTATTCATCGAGCTTCCGTTTGAAGTACATATGGCATCAACAGAGTTCAAACACTCCACAGAATTCCCATTGAAATGAAAGTTTGTAGATGATCAATACATGTTAAATGATCGTGCCCGATAATACGTTGTGGCAAAAAATAAAACTATAAATTATACATCATACAAATGCCGACGTGTAGAATGCAAAATGCTGCAAAGAAGAGCTTTAGCAATACGGGTGACGACACATCTCTCACTATAATACTCTCATAAATATCCATTCTTCGCCTCATGCAACGTTTTCATGCAACTCTGAACGTATGTCATATAGTATACATCTATATATAATTGTTTTTGTCTTCATTACATACATACATACATAAAAAATATACATTATATACATACACACCGCTGAAAACAATAGTGGTAAAACGGTAGTGTTGCTGCTCCATAATAAGGCATGCCTGGGTTCGGGTCCAACATCCACCCACTGTGAATTGTCACCCAAAAGAGTCTATTTTTCTTTTTTTATCTCATTTAACAGAAAATTCCACTGTGGACCGGGAGCGAGCAAGGCGAAAACACTAGTAAAGATATATCAAATGGAAATAGGCATCTTGTTTTTGTCTGTAACAAAAAAAAATTGCGTGACGATTTCAACTGTTATTGTAGTTGTTGATGGCAGGTTTAGCGGTTTAAATTTTTAAATATTAAATTAATAAGGTGGAAGGGCGGCACGGTGGCGCAGTGGTAGCGCTGCTGCCTCGCAGTTAGGAGACCCGGGTTCGCTTCCCGGGTCCTCCCTGCGTGGAGTTTGCATGTTCTCCCCGTGTCTGCGTGGGTTTCCTCCGGGTGCTCCGGTTTCCTCCCACAATCCAAAGACATGCAGGTTAGGTGGATTGGCGATTCTAAATTGACCCTAGTGTGTGCTTGGTGTGTGAGTGTGTTTGTGTGTGTCCTGCGGTGGGTTGGCACCCTGCACAGGATTGGTTCCTGCCTTGTGCCCTGTGTTGGCTGGGATTGGCTCCGGCAGACCCCGTGACCCTGTATTCGGATTCAGCGGGTTAGAAAATGGATGGATGGATGGAATAAGGTGGAATGTGTTCTTACTTTGAGTGTTAATGTGTTAGTAACTGGGATTGCGCCTCTATAACTGGAAGATTACTTAGGAATGATACAGACTGGACAACTATATGTTTTAGGAAATGTTTTATTATTGCACTGTGCTGTGACTAAAAAACTTTTTACTGATCACCTGTCCGGACCTTGAAGATGTGTTCACGAGGGAGGGATGCTGCTGTTAAAAGCAAATGTATTTTCAACAGCAGGTCCAGATGTGTTTATCCCGCTGCTTTTTGTTGCCTCAGCACTCAATCTTTAATGCCGACCTTGATATGTGCGCTGCTCACATTGGAGTGTCCCGTGTGTGTCTGTGTGCCGGTGACTGATCTGCGCCGTGTCTCTCAGCCTCTCTGATGTGCTCCGGATTGACGCCTTTGAATGTTTGGTGCAGCAGAGCAAATTCAACCTGATCTACCACAGTGGCTTTGTTATCACCTTATTCGATGGAGGGGTTCATGGACATCAAATTGCAAAGAATAGAAGATGAATTAATGTAAATACGTGAGCTGCCGTCTGCAATTAGTCATCGCATTTTGGTGGCGATTCTAAGTGGTGATGATTCCCGGACAGATCTCTTATGCGATCCTTCCACAGTATCTCTCAAAATTATTTAGTTCAAATTGGTTATAAAGATTTCACTCCAGATAATTTTTTATTATTCCTAATTTTGATTAGTCTTTAATTCGGATCGAACTCGGGCTAGCACTACGCTCAGAATTTAAAATGCAACCACCTTTTCTTCGTAGCGAACCCGTTACTTTTGTGCTCCACAAAATATTGTAAAGTATTAATAAATGAAATATTTCAATACTTGATCGAACAATAACATCTGTGTTTTAAGGATTTCACCTTTTTTCCTCAAATGTGCTTACCTATATCATGGCAAAGTACAGGGATAAACCTTTATTTTCCGTCTACTCCGTTTTAATTAAGTCAGACCAAAGAAAACATTTAAGGCTATTAAATGTGATCTCAAGAAAAGATGAGGGTTAATTCTAATACTAATAACAGGAGCGATTATAATGATACAGTGCAAAAGTGAATATCCATTGAAAGAGCCGGGGATCCATGAGTGAGGTATCTTATTTTGTTTAACTCTTGCTATCGTATAGTGCATTCTGCCTGTCGGCGTTGGCAAACCCTTCTCTTCGTTGTCAGTCTGTAGCAGCGAAAAAATAAAATCAATAACAGTTTTAACAGACGTCATTGAAATAGATCATGAGTTTGTGTAACATTAATGAAAATGGCCAGTAGGGGTCACTAGAGAGTTGAGTGTCAAATGCTTCGAAGCTTCGATACGATTTCCGACACAATTGCTTCAAACGTTTTGATGCTTCGTGAGACTTCACTCCGCCCATCACTATTCAAAAGTAAAAGACACGAAACACACGTGCACGTTGTTGCCTGCCGATCACGCGCAAGCGCGGTCATGCATTCGGATTTCACCAAACAGCCACGTCATTCAAGACGACGGAAACAGAAGCCACGCATTTGTCTCGCTTTGTGTGATACATGAAACGGGAGGTAAATATCCACTGAGTGAAGCAGGAGATTGAATCAGTTAATAAATAATCATATGTTCTCCTCTGCGCTTTTGTGCAGCTGGAATACCAAAAACAGAGGCAATTAGCACAGGATACTCTCAATACAGCAGCCACAGGACACCTGCAGTTTTTGGGGGATGTTATTTTTCCTGAGGACTCTGCTGAACCCTCTTGGCCAGCTCAGCTGTGTTCACACCCCAGGACAGGTCTTCCATGATGTGGACTCCCAGGAAGCGGAAGTCTGACACCCTCACCACACAGCCCCCTCCGACGTACAGTGGTTTGATGTCCGTTTTCTTTTTCCTGAAGTCCACAACGAGCTCCTTGGTCTTAATTGTGTTCAGGAGCAGGTTGTTGTCAGTGCACCACGCTGTCAGCCGCTCCACTTCGTCCCTGTAGGCGGACTCATCCTCCCTAGTGATTTGACGATGGTGTTGCTGTAGTGGGCGGGGCCGCACTCGTGTGTGCAGCGTGAAGAGCAGGTTGCTCAGCACACAGCCCTGAGGAGAGCCAGTGCTGATGCTGATGACTGAGGAGATGTGAGGGCCCACCCTAACCCTTTGTGTGCAGTCTGTCAGGAAGTCTTTAATCCATAGACCGGTGGAATACGGGAGTCCCAGGCCTAGCAGCTTGCACCCCAATCTGTGAGGGAGGATGGTGTTTAACCAGAGCTAAAATCAATAAAGAGGAGACATGTTTAGCTCCCCTGGTGCTCCAGATGGGACAGGGTAGCATGGAGAGCAACAGCATCCTCAGTAGATCTGTTAGCCCTGTAAGGAAATCGGTATGCTTCAAAGGTGGGAGAGAAGAAGGACATGATATGACTGAGGACCAGTCTCTGAAAACACTTCATCAAGGGAGTAAGATGGAGGATTTCAGACAGGGAGGAACTGAGGCCTGGGACAATGACAGGTTAAAGATCTTTGTAAAGACCCCAGCCAGCTCCTCTGCACAGCTGCTCAACACACGTCCAGGGACACCGTCGGGACCTGCTGACTTCCTAGGATTGACAGCATGGAGCGAGCGTCTCACCTCGTGTTCCTCCACCCTAAGGGAGAGGTGATGTTGTTATGAACTGCCGCTGCGTGAAAATATACTCCCATCTAGGAGCATTTCTACATTTGGAGAAGGCAATATCAGCATATACTTACAAGGCTTTAACATTCAGTATGAGTAAATATATGATGTAAAAGATGGTAAAAAAAAAATTGTCTGGAGGACAAATACATACCTTACAAATGGAGAAATAGATGACTCTGAAATTGAAACATGATTGAGTATATACACCATACCGTATTGATTCTATTGTTACTTGCTTGACAGCCCTTTCTTACTTATAAGCTTAAATGAATACTAAATAATATAACACATGTTACAAAACAAAAAAGGAAATGAACAACAGGATGGTGTAATCAGAAGGAAACTGCAGCTCTGGATTGGACAATCGGAGTCCTTTGGAAAGGATGAATGGGCTAAAATAGAAAGCTGACCAGCAGCTACAGGACATGTCTACTGGAGGTGATTGCTGCGAAAGGAGGGTCAACCAGTTAATAAAGACGGGGATCACAGACTAGACTGTGAATGTTTAAACAAAGTGTGCAGGACTGAGAAGAAATAGTTCAGTTGTTTGTTTTATGTTTCAGATGAATGTGTTTATCTGTTTTTGGGACTGAAGTGAAGATCAGATCACAATATTAGGGAGAACTAACACAGAAATCCAGGGAATTTCAAAGGATTCACTAATGTCCTTGTAACTGTACGTTTGTGTAGCACTCTTTATCAAGGGCAGGCTTAAGTCCAGTCAAGATGGAGAGCATGCACTGGTCTAGCCTGTTGCCGCACCCACCACGCGACGAAACAGCTCAGGATCCCAGTTGGCCATCCCCCAGGTAGACATGCGGTCCAGTCCCACCCTTCAGAAATGACCTTCTATCGGCCACAGCCAGGTGTTACATGGGCAACCCCTTTGCCTAGTCCAGCCACTCGGGTCCCCAACAATGAGGATCATGTGAGCCGGATCACCCTCTGGGAAACGCTCCACATGGCCAGAGTGCCGTAACTGACGCTCCCTCACAATGCAGGTAATGTGCCTTATTCGGGACTCCAGGCTTAGAGTGTTTGAGTCCAGAATGCTGCTGTGTCAGAGAGGAGAGGATGTGCAGCATTGTTGATTATGTCGCGTCCCAACTGTTGCCATCAGACAAATGATACAGGAGCATCAAAACAAAGACTCATAGACTGAAAAACAGTTTCTACCCTGTTGCTATTAGGGCACTGAATGCCACCTAATCACCTCCAATGCAGCAGTGCAATAGATGACAACTTGTGCAATAGTGCTTCATGTATAATAAGGTCTTATGTTGAATGTTTGTGTTCTACCTCATTTCTTCTTAACCTTTATCCTTTTGTAATTTTATTTATTTATATTTTGACACCAGAGGGACTGCTCCTAATTTCGTTGTATTTGTTACAGTGACAAGGAGATTCTGATTCTGACATGCTCTCTGTGTAAATAAAATAATAGTTCTTTGAAAATACTCGTAACTTTGTGATTTTTTTTTTCCCCTGAACAACTGGCGCAGCGAGGAGCTCACACGTGACTACTCCACAGCATTCAATTGGAGGATGGTTGACCAAACGAAATAAAAAAAAGAAGGTAAGCTGAAAATGACTCGTCTTTATATTTGAATTCTTCAGCACCCTATGTGAGTACTCTGGCCTGCCGCTGTGGCCTTCCTTTAAAAGTGTGGTGAGGATTTGTTGTATTCTTGCACTAATTTATTATGGAACTGTGTCACAGTTACCCAGCCATACCTGCATCTCTCTGATGTAAGTAAAACAAAAATACATAGGCGGCACAAATAATTATTAAAAATTAACAGAGGAAGGAAAAGAATCAAGGTACAACGAATTTGCATTGGTCATTTAAAGAATTATTTGACTGGAATAGATGGAATTATTTGAATGAAAGAATAAAGGAGGATCAGGTTAGAATGTTAGAAAAATCCTAGACGAGAACAGGCCATTCAGCCAAACAAAGTTCTCCAATCCTATCCACTTAATTCTTCCAAAATAACATTAAGTTGAGTTTTTAAAGTCCCAAAAGTCTGACAGTCTGCTACACTACCTGGTCACTTATTCCAAGTGTCTATCGTTCTTTGTGTAAAGTAAAAATTCCTCATGTTTGTGTGAAATTTCCCCTTAACAAGATTCGAACTGTGCCTCCATGTTCTTGATGAACTCATTTTAAAGTCACCGTCTCGATCCACTGTACTAATTCCCTTCATAATTTTAAACACTTCAATCAGGTCACCTCTTACTCTTCTTTGGCTTAAACTGTAAAGGCTCAGCTCTTTAATTCTTTCCGCATAATTCATCCCCTGTAGCCCTGGAATCAGCCTAGTCGCTCGTCTCTGGATATTATCTTGCACTGCTATGTCCTTTTTTGTAGCCTGGAGACCAAAACTGCACACAGCACTCCAGATGAGGCCTCACCAGTGTGGTATAAAGCTTGAGCAGAACCTTCTTGGACTTGTGCTCCACACATCAAGGCGCTATATAACCTGACATTCTGTTTGCCTTCTTAATGGCTTCTGAACACTGTCGGGAAGTTAATAGCTTAGAGTCCACTATGACTCCTAAATCCTTCTCATAAGGTGTACTCTCGATTTTTCTACCACCCATTCTGTATTCAAACCTAACATTTTTACATCCTATGTGTAATTCTTTACATTTACTGACATTAAATTTCATTGTCCACAAATCTGCCCAAGCCTGTTTGCTATCCAAGTCCTTCTGTAATGATAACGGATTCCAAATTATCTGCAAACTTAACCAGCTTGTTACTTATATTCCTATCTAAATCATTTATATGTATTAAAAATAGCAGCGGCCCCAGCACTGACCCCTGCTGGTCACTACTCTTAACATTGGACAATTCTGATGAGGTTCCTTGCACCATCACCCTCTGCTTCCTGTTTCTGAGCCATTCTACAATCTACAAACATCACCCTGTACTCCCACTTCTTTTAATTTGATGCCCAACCTCTCATGTGGCACCTTATCGAATGCTTTCTGAAAGTTCAGATAAATAATCTCATCTGCTCCACTTTGATTGTATCCTTTTGTTGTCTACTCATAGAAATCCAGCATGTTAGTAAAACACGACCTCCCTCTTCTGAACCCATGCTGACTGTTCTCTACCACTTCTGTCCTTGCCAGGTGTTGCGGCGGTGCTTGATAGTTTGTCCCAAGTTTAAGATTCTACATACCATTTTATTGTAATAACAATCACAAAAGGAATTCATTTGTAATCTTAACATGGTGCTCTGTGGTGATTAACATTTGATCGCGTGCTGCATCACTGGAGTGGTATAGCAGCAGAAGAGACAAAAAATCAATCCTAAGGATTTATATGTGCTCCAAGTGTCTGTATGCTTGACTGGGGCTTCCAACCATCCTCATTTTCCCAGATATGTCCTCATGGACTCTCTGGGAGGAATTTAAAAAATGTTTAAAATGTCCGGAGTTTTGGCTCCTACAATTTGAAAATCTCCATATCCTTATCATTGGTAAAAATTGAAAGCCGTACACCAATCAGCATTTGCGGAAGTAGTGCAAACACTTTTTCCCAGAATCTTCACTTCCATTCTGGTAGTAAACAGTGCAGTGTCACAAACTTGACCGAAAGCCATTGCAAGGTTTGGGGCAGCCATCCCTATATTATTTCCTGGCTGCAAAATTTGCATAATGATAGCAGTGATATGCACGATTCAGAGTCCAAAGTAAAACTGAGGGTATAGGGGAAAGGTGGAGGCTTTTAAAGGCCAATATAGGAAATAACATCAGAGGGGTCGGAACCAGAAGGGTCTTCATTGTTAGGCTCGGGTCCGGAAGTGACATCAAAGCCAAACCCAGAAGGGTCTTCATCCCCAGGCTCGGACCCGGAAGTGACATCAAAGAGGTTGGAAACAGACAAGACGTCATTAGGACCAGGCGGAATTTCCTGTGAACGTCTGCAGAAATACGAGAAATGCTACGTCCCGGCCTGCCTTAGAATTACCCCTTTAGCTGCCTCTCATGCACACGGGTGTGACAGCAGATATTGACGAGAATAGTCGACGTCTGTCCAACTTGGTTTTTTCACTTCATCTTTTGAATTCAGCTTTATCTTCTTGGCGAGTACAGTTCATTATAAATGTTGTTCCTTTCCTTAATTATTTGTGATCCTAACTCACCGTAACTAAGTGAATTTATTCAAAATTGAAATTACAGTTTCACGTTTTCTATGCGAGATCTTATTTTCGATTCTTCTTTCAGCAACTTGGTTAAACAAGAAATTTTATACATCCAGGTATAGTCCATTGTATTTAAACGCGTGTAAGTACTGCTTTGGAAAATTTTTATAGAAAATACTGTTATTGCGGTCCTCCCTGCGTGGAGTTTGCATGTTCTCCTAGTGTCTGCGTGGGTTTCCTCCCACATCCCAAAGACATGCAGGTTAGGTGCATTGGTGATCCTAAATTGTCCTTAGTGTGTATGTGTGTGGGTGTGTGTGTGTGCCCTGCGGTGGGCTGGCGCCCTGCCTGGGGTTTGTTTCCCGTCTTGTGCCCTGTGTTGGCTGGGATTGGCTCCAGCAGACCCCTGTGACCCTGTAGTTAGTATATAGCGGGTTGGGTAATTGATGGATTGATATAATTATGTTGCGAAGACCAGAACCAGTGTAGTATACAAGTGATCGGTGGGGATGTTATCTGTGTAGAGCAAGAACACTTTCAGATTGATAACGAAAATTATAAATTGTAAATTAGTTGTTCATCTTCCTAGAAATTATTATCGGTGTAATGTTTCTATTTATTTTTGTTATTGCCTCATAAATTTCAACTTCTGTGTCTGATGCCGTCACAGAAGAACAGTCTGAAAATTATTTTTGAAGTGTTTGTGGATGAAAATCAAAGAATTTGACTTTTTTCATTCATGAGTGATATTTTTCCGAACCCTGCTGCTTACACATAAATTGTAATGAGCCTTTTGGCCAATAATTCTGCCTCTAAAAATGTGCCACCCGGAGCGGACTGACCCCTCCGCTCGCCCCTAGCTATGCCGCTGGTTTCAGGCAATTCACAACACAGCGAAGCCGCACGTTTTCTCACCCATCGTAATGATATTTCATACTGCCACCTGATGGAATCTTCCAGATCTACGTAAAGTACGCATGCAAGTATAAACAGTGCAACGATTGTGTAGTCATGTGAAGTATAAACCTGGCCTAACTGAAATTACAAGCTTAACAATTACTACTTAATTAATAAATTAAATATTCTGAGTTAACAGTGCCTTATAAGAACTGCAGAGACAATTAAAGTTCTCAAAAATAAAACATTCCTTTCTGGTTCTTCATTCTTATTTAACTTTAACAAGGGGATAACATATTGGTTTTAAGATAAACATATATATACGCTAACAATTTATTACGAACCAAAGCAAATGAAAAGGTATTATGAATTGCAATCCTATGGTGTACCCACTTTTATTCCCTTATGGAGACTTTGGCTGGCACAAAGATTTACAACATGTTCCCGATAAAAGAACTGCCAACCGAATCAGGCTTACTCAATGCCAATTTTACACGTACAGATTATCAATGAGGAATACATTTAATATTTTGCACTCCAGCAGCAAACTATTCCAACAGTACGTCGTAGATGCGTATGTTAAAACAGAAGGCACATGTCTCAACTATCTCAGATTACATCAACAAGATCTGCGCGTGGAACAATACAAAGGACGCACTGCAAGCAAAGGCTGAAAATAACGTACATGTAGGCAAAATGATCATATTACTGTCTACATTTGCAGGAAGTCCAAGATACATGCAAAAAAACTATCAGGATGCCATGGGCGTAGTACGTTAATTTAGAAAGCCTGATTTATTTATCGGGCGGCAAGGTGGCTTCCCGGGTCCTCCCTGCGTGAAGTTTGCATGTTCTCCCCGTGTCTGCGTGGGTTTCCTCCCACAGTCCCACAGGATTGGCGATTCTAAATTGGCCCTAGTGTGTGCTTGGTGTGTGGGTGTTTGTGTGTGTCCTGCGGTGGGTTGGCACCCTGCCATGGATTGGTTACTGCCTTGTGCCCTGTGTTTGCTGGGAATGGCTCCAGTGGACCCCCGTGACCCTGTGTTCGGATTCAGCGGGTTGGAAAATGGATGGATGAATGGATGATTTATTTATCACTTTCACATGTAATCCTGCTTGGCTGAAAATTCTACATGCACTGTCGGATACCCAAAGACCGGAGCCCAGACCTGATATTGTAGTACGAGTCTTTTAGATTAAGCTGCAGGAATTACTTAGAGACATTCTACAACAACATCTTTTTGGGGTTGTTATTGATTACATTTACGTAATCGAATTTCAGAAGTGTGGCCTTCCTCATGCCCACATGCTGTTTACTCTTCACAATAATTCTAAAATAAGAACCAAAGATGACATTGATAAATATGTCACTGCTGAACTCCCTAACCCTAACACTGACCCTAAGTTATTTGAAATTGTTACTAAATGCATGGTACACGGACCATGCGGTACAGCAGGTAACCCAACGGCATTGTGCATGAAGGATGGTACTTGCACCAAGCGATTCCCGAAAGATTACAAGGAACACACACAAGAAAACATTAATGGGTACAAAATCTACCGCAGTAGAGAAGGGCCAACTGCACAAATAGGCAAGTTTATAATTGATAATCTATGGATAGTTCTGTACAATCCTTGGTTGAGCAAAAAAATTCAATGCACATATTAATGTCGAAGTTTGCCCATCTATAAAGTCCATCTCTACAAATATGTTCACAAAGGTTATGATGCAGCTTCTGTTACCTTACAGCAAGAACATGCTAACGATGACTTGGTTCATGATGAAATCACGATTTTCTTGGACAGAAGATATGTTAGTGCTCCAGAAGCTATGTGGCATCTTAAGGAGTACAGTATGTCAGACAAATTTAACACAATAATACGATTACCTGTCCATCTTCACGAAGAACAAACTGTCTTGTTTCGTGAAGGTCTCGAACAAGAAATCTTAAATCGAGAAGCAACGAGAAAAACCATGCTAACAGCATGGTTTAACCGGAATAAGATGGATAATCATGCAAAATCACTCCACTATATAGGCATTCCATACTATTATACTTTCGATTCCAAGGCTAGCGTGTGGAAGCGATGACTCCGAAAAAGTAACACTATAGGTAGAATGCCAGTTAGGTCTCCTCAACGATGACAAGATTTGGCATGACACTTTTTATGAAGCCACACAAACTAAAACGCCCGTACATATGAGAGAACTCTTCGCTATCATTTGTGCCTTTGGGGAACCTGTCAATATCCCAGACCTATGGCAAACACAAACTGGCAATTTGCAAAGACCTGTTTACTAAATATTCCACTGACACTGCCCCGATGTACGCTGACTTAGAAATTAACGAAATACTCAAGTGCTATGGTATGAATCTTCAACAATTTCATCTCCCAGTAACCGAATTCATCCTACCTTATACTGCAACCTGTGTTGACATTCTCCACAAACAAAAAAATAACTTCAGATTACACACAACAACTCAACAACGATCAGCGAACAGTCGTACAAACAGTATTGCAGGCAATATACAATCCACCTGTTCATTCCAAGAAATGTTTCTTTCTCAACTGCCCCGCAGGAACAGGCAAGACCTTTGTATACAAAACATTCTGTGAGACATTCATATACATATACATTCATTCTGTGAGAGGTAGAGGAGACGTGGCAATAGCGGTTGCTTCAACTGGAATCGCAGCAACTGCTACCTGGCGGCCGTACTGCACATTCCGTGTTCAAAATACGTCTTCAAATCACACCAACATCAACCTGCAACATGAAGCCAAATACCAACGATGCCAATAATATGCTTGAAGCGAAAATTATCATCTGGGATGAAGCACCAGTGACACATTCTTATGCATTTCAAGCTGTTGACAGACTACTGTGAGATCTCACTCAGCAAAATGCACCTTTCGGGAATAAAACCATTCTTCTTGGTGGAGATTTCCTCCAAATACTGCCTGTTATCTTCTGAGGTTCTCGAGCCATCACCGTTGCCTCTTGCATCAACAAGCACAGGCTGTAGAACAAAATGAAGGTCCTAAAACTCACAAAAAATATGACAGCTCTCGAAGAGTGAAACTCAGTTTGTTCAATGGCTTCTTTAAATTGGGGATGGTAAAACTGGAGACATGGCAGAACTACCTTCTCAATGTTTACCACAACAACAAGACCCAGTTGCTCAGCTTTACGGTGATATTAATTTCTCGACTGTGACTCCACAAGAACTTGCTGCAAGAGCAATGCTGTGCGTCACAAATGACGATTCTCTATATATTAACAACAAAGTTCTTTATCTTATACAGGGTGAAAAAAGTGACCTTCAATAGTGTAGATACAGTGGTCAGTGACGATCCTAATGATCAACTAACGTACCGACAAGAGTTTTTACACACCCTCACACCAACTGGCATGCTTCCCCATATCCTTCATCTAAAGGTAGGAGCCGTAGTTATGCTCCTCCGAAATATTATGCCATCAAAAGATCTTTGCAACGGAACAAGACTCATCGTTACCCGAATACATACACATATTATTGAGTGCAAACTGTTCGCTATCCAAAATTCTGAAACAATCTTCATTCCCAGAATGTCTCTCCTTCCGTCCGACACCAATCTCCCTTCTAAATTTAAATGCACACAATTCCCACTCAGACTCACCTCCTCCGTGACTATCAACAAGTCCCAAGGACAAACATTTGCAAAGATTTGCGTTAATCTACAACAACCAGTCTTCAGCCACTGTCAGTTGTATGTGGCTTTTTCTAGGGTTAGGTCTTTCGACTCATTATCTGTCGTCTCCACCAAAACACCTAATTACAACTGTGTCTTTCAAGAAGTATTTCTTTCTTCTTGATTTCTCAATTCCTTTCTCAAAGTTTTCTGTTTCTATTCTTACACCGCTGCATGCTACGGTGGGCGTCGGCTAGTAGATAGATAGATAGATACTTATTAATCCCAAGGGGAAATTAAAATATCATGTGTCTTTGAGATATAATTCCCATAACTAGCAAAGAATTTTCTACCTGCCAAGTAGGATTCAAACCTATTTAGGATACTGCCAGAGAGGCCCACTCATGTACTAAGGTGATTTCTAAGAATATTGTGATCAATGGTGTCAAAAGCGGCACTGAGATCCAAGAGGTTGAGAACAGATAAATGGCCTCTGTCTGCATTTACCTGCAAGTCATTTATTACTTTGAGTGCAGTTTCTGTGCTGTGATTTGTTCTGAAACCCAACTGAAACTTATCAAGAACAGTATGTTTACTGAGATGATCATTTAGCGGCATAATAACTGCCTTCTCTAGAATTTTACTTAAGAAAGGCAGGTTAGAGATGGGTCTAAAATTTTCAAAACCAGAGGGGTCAAGATTATTTTTCTTTAGTAGGAGTTTAACTACAGCAATCTTGAGACAGTCTGGGAAGACTCCCGTATTTAATGACAAGTTTACTATGTCAAGAATACTATCAATTAGCATGCCCGATACTTCTTTGAAAAAACTTGTTGGTATTGGGTCAAGGACGCAGGTGGAGGGTCTCAGTTGAGAAATTATTTTATATAAATCAGGTAAATCTATCCTGGTGAGAGAGTTTAACTTGTTTATAATGGAGGACTGGGGCTTAAGAGGATCCACAGTGCTGGGGAGATATACTATATTATTTCTAATATCATTAATTTTTTGATTAAAAAATACAGCAATATCTTCACAAGTTTCACTGGAAGTATTTTGGAGGCATTCCTTTGAGTTACCTGGGTTTAGCAGATGATCAATTGTAGAGAATAAGACTCTGTGATTACTAGCATTGTTATTTATAATTCTAGAGAAATATCAGCGCCTCTCAAGAAGGACTGTGTTATTGTATTCTGCTATTTTAACCTTCAATATCTCATAGTGGATAGTTAGTTTAGTTTTTCTCCATTGACGCTCGGCTCTCCGGCATACTCTCAAGTCAGACACTCTTTGGGTCTTCCATGGTATAACAATGCTAGAAGATTTTTTTAACTGTATTTTCAGGTGCTATGTCAGCAGCAGCTCTCACCTTAGTATTAAATTTTTCTACCTTACTATTTAGATTATCCTCACTATTGTAGCTAGCACTATAAAGGACTGATTGCTTAGAATGTTTGTAAGTTTTGAAGCTGCTGATGAATCAAAGAAGCATTTTTTAACAATATGTTTCTCGTGAATGTTTTTTATCATTACTTCTAAATTAAATAGTAAAAGAAAATGGTCTGATAGACAAATATCAATGATATGAAAGTTAAAGTCACCGAATATTAGGAGCGTGTCATAGTTCGTAACCTCTATGAGTTTCTTTAAGATCGGCAGGTGAATTTTGAACACCATCACTTCTTGTTTTTATGGCTGGGACAAAAGGTGACTCATTCGCCAAGGCTCGTTTTTGTGCTAACCACTTGTAAGGGGCGTATTTTCTGACCTCCTTGTATCTTTGATATCATTAATAAAGCCCAGCATTGCTTCACATTGGTTTGATGATATCCCAGATGTTTAAATCACCACAGTTGCTGTTCCGTTCACTTCTCTCCCATACGTTTAATGTTTAATATATGCAGAAATCAAAGACATACAATGTGCAAATAAATATTATGGGATAGTACCTCAATTTCGCGTATACATGTGAATAATTTATTACAATTATCTGATCTATATTGGCCTATTTTTCTGACAGAGAAAATAGTTGACAACAAAGTAAGTTACGGATTGTTATTTATTTTTATTGTTGGGAGTACAGATTTTTTTCCCTGTGAAATGCAGTGAGTTCAAGTAAAAAGTCTCAAACAAATAAAACACACAAGATACAGATAACCTACATGAAAAATTATACTTAAGCACAGCAATGAAGTTGTTTTACTTTGTTACTTCCCACCTCTAATCCATTGCGTCATCGTTAACAAATGCTTTATCTTTTCTGTGCACAATTTTCCTCAAGTTTATCTCATAATTCGTTTTTCATGCCATCTTAGGTGTCAATGTGACTTTCGCTCCGTTATTTTCCTCCTGACTCTCAGCGAGTCCTCCCATCATATCTGTCGGAAGACGTCACTCAGTGCGCGACATGACTACCTAGTGATAATCATTATTTTTGAATTGATTACCCCACAAACACAAGCCAAAGCTTTCCTGCTACTGCAGCTGAGTTTTGTTTAAATCAAATGTTTCAGTTTTAAGCATATAAGTGCATCATTAAACACATGATGGTGCTTAGCTGACTACAAACAGACAGGTAATGTTCATACTCCCCAAATATACTGAGGCTTAACTTTCAGCTTTTTGGGGCTTAGTAGCTTCCATGGTTCTCTGCTTGTGTAGAGTTTTCATAGAGTAAGAAATTGCTCTCTTTATTGTACTTATTTACGATATTATCATTTGTAATGGTTCCAACTTATGTGTTTGCATGAGTACAACTGATTAAAAAATTCAATTGCAATTAATCGCTTAGTTCAAATTTGTAATTGAAAGTCAATGTGTATTAATTGCAATTTGCCATATTTTCTTCAAGCAATTAATAATTTTCTGTAAAGCAGACATAACTCAGTGATTTTCTAATACAAAACAGTTTTAATAATCAGTTGCCTATGTATGTTAAATTATATGTAAAATTATGTTACAACAAATATCTTTACAACTACATTTTCATAACAACAAAGTATTATCATGGTCCCGATGGTTTCTCCATATGACAGGAGTTTATAGAAATCTCATTACTACGAAGTACATTCAGCAGATACTTACATTATAACGAACTTCACAAAAGACCTTGAAATGCCTGAATGAATCATCCAAAGAGCTTTTAGTTCTGTGGTCACAGCTTAGTTGTGCACAACGATCCCCAAACAGAAACATTGTAATTATTTTGTCTTTGTTTGAACTTTCCTCGTACTGTTTTTTTTTTTTTTCCTTTTTTGTTTTCAGTGGTTTTCAGAGATACCTTTTTCTTATTGCTCATCAACATCAGAAAAACATCCATTGGAATTTAACTCATTGTCACCCTCCTACAGAAACTGCATACAAGAAAAAACGATAACAGTTCATATTAGAAAAAAAAAAAAAACTTTACATTTTTGAAGCTCACGATTGTGGCAAAAGGAAAAAAGACGTTGCCAGTGAATTCGGTAATTCGCCATCTATATCTTTCTTGAAAGACCAAACAAAAAAAGAAAAAAAAATCTTGGGTTGCAAAAGTATGTGAACTGCTGCATTTGAAGGCGTCAAAAAAGCCGTTATGTGGTTCAGTGATGCTCGTTCAAGAAACATTCCTATTAATGTGGCACTCATTCAAGAAAATGCGAGGTTTGTAAACTCTTAGGACCTCCAAAAACTCAAAAACACGCCAAAGAGCGTCCCGAAGTGCGATCTCCACGTCTGTAATAGAACTGAGGGTATAGGGGTCTATCCACGTCTCCACATCAGCATAACTTGTAGGCAGGAGGAGATTAAAATTAACACAAAAGAAGCTATTGAAATGATTGCAAACACCTGGACACAAGTTAAAGAAAGCAGTACAGCAACAAATACAGAACCTCATTACAACGAAATATTTTTCAGGTCCCTGGGAGTTTGTTGTAATGGAATTTTACCTTCATTTTAGTTTGTTTATTGAACAGTTTTGTGTAACAGAAACAAATGAACAAACAGTGAAACACTAATCAGTCTATGGCTCAAAGTAGGATTTTTATTTATTTTTAATTTTGAGC
>NC_053161.1:175158204-175174868 GCF_016835505.1 Polypterus senegalus | reverse complement strand
GGAGAACCAGTGCCTGTTGATGCCACAGGAGTAGACATGCTAGCTGATGTCTCTGATGTACCAGAAGCAGAATCATTGCTACTGTTATTGGTACAGGCAGGCAGCAACACACTTTTAAAGGCTTGGAAAAGGATGTATCTCACAGCATTAACCTTCCCTTTGTGAGCTGCTGGAAGCTGGGGTG
The DNA here is from genome assembly GCF_016835505.1 of Polypterus senegalus. Lineage (NCBI taxonomy): Eukaryota > Metazoa > Chordata > Cladistia > Polypteriformes > Polypteridae > Polypterus > Polypterus senegalus. The sequence continues at coordinate 175,174,684 of NC_053161.1, read as the reverse complement.
GAAAGTGAATAATCTTTACTAAAATCGCTGTGATTACATCAGTATATGAAACAAGAAAACTGTTGAGTGCAGAGTTGAAAGCTGGGGCGAGGCTTTGTTTTGGTTCTGTCAGACAGACACAGGTCCTCCAGTCGGCTCTACAGTATGCAGCAGACAGGCTCACAGTGGTTTTGTGGGATCGAGAAAGAAGCACTTCTCTACCAGACTGAAACTGTGAGAAGAACAATTGACTAGTCCCCATTGACTGTACCAATATTGATGTATTTTTAGTTGTTAATAGTCTCACGAGTCGCTATGATTTTGACGACAGAGGTTTGCTGCTTCCTCAAAGCCTCCCGCCATTGCGCAGCTTATTTTGCTCTACCCTGCCTACTGAGAAACCTGACACCGGGTCATTTGCATACTAACAGTGATTGGATGTTAAGCTGGGGGAGGCGAGTGGTGGATCTCTGAGTGCTGTGTGAGCTGCGACAGAGCACGGAGGGAAAGAGCGAACAAGAGGTGAAACCTATCATCTCATTTGTGCCTTTTCCTGTGGATTTTTCAGCTACTGTAGTAAATCTTGTCCATATTTATATTGTGGGTAATCTATTACTTTCTTTCTCAACTTCTAAAAGTTTGATTTAAGGGGGCAGGACGTTTGTTTAAGGGGGCATTGCCCCCTCTTGCCCCAGCGTAGAGCCGGCCCCGTTAAAATGTTGAAATTTTGGCAACGAAAATTTGAAAATCTCCATATCCTTATCATTGGTACAAATTGCAAGCCGTACACCAATCAGTATTTGCAGAAGTAATGCAAACAGTTTTTCCCAGAACCTTCACTTCCATTCCGCAGTAAACAGTGCAGTGTCACAAACTCAACTGAGAGACATAGCAAGGTTTGGGGCAGCTATCCGTATATTTCCTGGCTGCAAAATTTGCAAAATGGTAGCACTGATATGCACGATTCAGAATCCAAAATAGAACTGAGGGTATAGGGGAAAGGTGGCGGCTTTTAAAGGCCAATTTAGGAAATGACATCAGAGGGGTCGGAACCGGAAGGGTCTTCATCCATAGGCTCGGGTCCGGAAGTGACGGCGAACAGGTTGGAAGCGGACTTTCCCGTGAAGTCTGCAGAAAAGCGAGACAAAAAAGAGTCGGTGCACTCTGCTACGTCCCGACCTGGCTCAGAATTATACTCATTCAAGCCCTTTAGCTGCCTCTCATGTGCACGGGTGTGACAGCAGATATTGACGACAATAGTCGACGTCTGTCCAACTTGGTTTTTTCACTTCGTCTTTTGAATTCAGTTTTATCTTCTTAGCGAGTAGACAGTTCATTATAAATGTTGTTTCCTTAATTATTTGTGATCCTAACTCACCATAACAAAGTGAATTTATTCAAAATTGAAATTGCAGTTTCACGTTATCTATGCGAGATCTTATTTTCGATTCTTCTTTCAGCAGCTTGGTTAAACAAGAAATTTCATACATCCAGGTACAAGCCGTCATATTTAAGCACAAGGAAGTACTGCTTTGTAAAATTTGAATAGAAAATACTGTTATTATGGTTGTCCCTGTGTGGAGTTTGCGTGTTCTTCCCGTGTGCGTGGGTTTCCTCCTACAGTCCAAAGACATGCAGGTTAGGTGCATTGGTGATCCTAAATTGTTCTTAGTGTGTGTGTGTGTGCCCTGCGGTGGGCTGGCGCCCTGCCCAGGGTTTGTTTCCTGCCTTGCACCCTGTGTTGGCTGGGATTGGCTCCAGCAGACCGTGACCCTATAGTTAGTATATAGTGGGTTGGATCATGAATGGATGGATGAAAACTGTTATTACCACCTATTGTTCCAAAATGGATTTATAATTATAAATGAACTAGAGGGCTTCGCTCACCAACTCCCCTTTCTGCACTACACACCGGCAACATCGTTTTTCTGTCGCTCACGTATGTGGATTTCACTTTCATCAAACAACAAAACTTTTAATTCTTGTGGATTGGCCTCTTCATCGGGACAAAACACTATTTCTCCCTGACGGCAACATGAATTAGATGATCTACATGTCTCCGACTTATAGTTTAAAGCCAAACAATATCTACATACTTCTGTCATATCACCTATGGCCATATTTTCGCTTTACCTTTCATCAATATCTCGTTGCATTTTAATTCTGTGTTTGGAATTATATTGTGACAATGCGACGTATAACTGACCGTGAGTAAATATCGTTTCTTTCTCGCTACACAATCTGCATTTGACAATAGCATTCACAAAATGAGAAGTGATTGAACTGTGTGCGTGGTTGTAGATGTTGTAGATTTGTTCAGGACTTTTCCAAATTTCATTGCATAAGCTCTTGTCTCGTGGGGCATGAAATTTTCTCTTAATGGGATTTCACTTTCACCAAACAACAAATCTAATTCTTGCAGATACGCCTCTTCGTTGGGAAGAAACACTACTGATGACAACACGAATTAAACGTTCTAAATGTCTCTGGCTTAAAAGTTTAAATCTGAACAATATATTCAATCTCTTTTCACTGTTCCGTTATTTCACAGAGTAATAATTTCCATTTTTTATCGCTAATGTGATCTTTACTATCATTTTTTGAGACTTTCGAATTTTCATACTTTCACTGTCTCTAACCTGCTCTGCCTGTGTATCGCGCCACTTTTGAATTCTTTACGACGTTCTACTTTGTCATCTACTCTTTGTCTTTTATTTCCATCCCCCAGCCTGGTTAAATCTTTTGGCACAAAGTCTTGTCTCATGGAACGTGAAAGTGTCTCTCTGAGAAAGTCACGTCTCATCTCGTCTCTCTTCCCAAGATTTTATAATTATAACTAGCCAACCCGCGGCGTAGCATAAGCAGCATATAATTATTTATTGATGGGTGAACACTTCCTGAATGACACATTTGTCCAAATGGGGAGGGTTTGAGGATACAACTATCAGTGAATGAAAAGATGGAACTCTGGAGAGAGCAACATACAATTGTCCGTGAGTGAAAACAGGTTTTGGCAGATACAGGAATATTTTTTTGAAAATTTGTCCTTGTGCCTTATTAATAGTCATTGCAAACACCAATCTAACAGGAAATTGTCTGCGTGTAAAAGTAAAAGGCAAATTAGAATCTGATGGGGTCAGGGAAATCCGGGGAATAAGGACAATTTGTGAGGTAGCAGACGTGATAGTCTTAAACTCCAGTACATTGCGGTGAATGCTGGTAACAGAAAGTCTAATGCCATTACGGAGACCTTTTGCTGGCATGAGGCTCCTGAAAAGCATGATGACTGAACCAATTTTAGTTTTAACACTCTTTGAAAAGAGACTCCGCCCCACGGCCTGATTGGTTAGGGGAACTGTCAAGAGCATTTTGATGGATGTCTCTTATTTGGGTCTGTGAAAGGTACTTCGGCATAAAAACCTAAGGTCTCAGGGAGTATGGTCGCTGTGAATAGTGAATACAGAAAAAAGAATACAGAACACACGCCGCACTCGTCCTATCTCTTTGAAAAACCCAAGGTGAATTTTTGAACATCATGTCCGGTTAACACTGCGGAAACGGGCGCTAGATCTCCGTCATATGGACCATTACAAGATCCATAGCACCCACAGGAAGTTGGACAATAAAGTGCAGATCCTTTAGTATTTATTTTGGTCATAATCTAAAATATCTTAGATTATATCTATTTAGTTAGCATGTCGGCACTGTTCATTTTCAACATCGGTGGTATATTTCCCTGACCAGGGACTTCTTGTCAAAAGGTTAAAATAAAACAGAGATCCGAGATACTCTTTGTCAGCCCTTGCATTCTGATTCTTAAAGCTCTGTCAAACTATTGCTTATTTCAAAGCAAAATGCCACCAATCATTTTGTTTATAACTAAATTAAATAAACCTTATAAATAGATCCTGGTGCTTGATAATACTTAACCCTAATTGATATCATTAAATGATATTTCTGTGTTTTATTCAGATTTAATATTTTTAATTTGCCTTTTTAAGCTTTATTTAAAAATGAACTCTTTAGGACACATTCAGACTATTCAAGACTGCGCATGTCAAAAAAAGCTTATTATTTATTTCAAATGTATCACGGCAGTTTTTTAAATTGTAATCACTCCACTTTTTCATGTGGTTATTTACTTCATAAATAACTTTATTTATTTATTTTGCACAAAATGTCCTTATCATCATGACTATCAGTCTAGTTCATATGCTAAACTCCAATATTTAATGCTCTTCCTGAATCAGAAGGAACACAAACCTAACTTTTACTGCCAGATAAGATTCTAACAATAACCGGCTCATGTTAATTAGCCTCATACTAGCAGATGTTAAATAATGTTTTCCCCAATTCTTTGAAATCCCGTGGAACTGCCTACATAGATGACAGTTTATCTGATAATATATCGCAGAACACGTAGGTTCTGTTGTAGTGTGCGGTGAGCTTGGGGTGATCCCTTGTTGATCCGGTCTTAAGATGTTTTTTAATCTCCTCTGTGACTTAGTATTTGTACATTTTAGTTTTTACTGCCTTATCTTTGTGATATGAGCGAGTCATTGTTTCATTTTGGAATAATAATGTCGAGCTTAACTCTGCCCCTGACTATGATCCCTGCACAAACCCTGGTCCTTGGATTCGTATTCAAGACGTTTGCAGACACTTGTTGACTTTTGGATTCACAGTTTAAACTTACGTCCCTTGACCCTGAATGCTACTAAAACCAAGTTTGCTTTTTCACAAACAGAGGGGAAAAGCAGTTTTCAATGACAGCTGTCCTATGTCACCTGGACTACCTAAAAGAAAGAATAAAACCTCACAGTTTTAGTAAAATTTGAATCCTTCTGCTAACACATATAATAGATGTAACTATTCGCTAAAACATTTTCCATCCTGATTGGCCTAACGTGTCCAAAGCCTAATCGTCATCAGCCCTGTAGTGTATCTGCTCCTATAACCAGCTATAACCGTTCTTATTTCCAGGGGTTCATAACTGATGTAAAATGGAAGGCTGTTACCAAGCGTTCACAGAATTTCTAAAACGTTGTATTATACAAAGACCCCCGAGTACCAAAGTGTTTATAACCTGTTGATGAAAATGCTGTTTTAAATTAAAGCCTGAACAAGATAACTGTTTTCTAATCATCGTATAAAATGCTTAGTAAATAAAGAGAGACTAAATACAATTTATAATAAAATGGAACACGATGGACGGCTGAATAAACAAGGGAATCTAACTTAGCTTGAAATGCCGCAGAGTGTTTTACAAAATAAAACCCTACACAGTGGTTCTCAAACTCGGGGTGGAACCAGCTAGGGGGTGCGAAGTAACAAAAAGGGGACTCGAAGATGTGAAATAAAGAAAACAAGAATCGAAAATATGAAAAATACATCTATTGAATCCAAAACAAATGAACTTAAACTACATTCTGATACAGAAAAATAAATATAGAGGTAGATAAATGTTGATAAAAGTTAAGTAGGTATAATAAGTGTCATGAGAATATAATCTGATTTTTTCATGATAAGCAGGCCAAAGATTTGGCCGTTTGAGAAAAAATAATCGTACAGGTGTGTTGTAAGCAGAATCTGAATGACTTGGGCTGGCAAGAAAAGATATACGATAGAAGATATTTGATGTCTCCAGTTCCTTTAGGGACTTATGGCTATTATCATTTAAAATGAGTACAGAAATTAAGTTCTATGCTATGTTTGGGGTGGATGTGATCAGAAAGGCACTGATAATTTCAAAGACCGGTCAAGAAAACTGTTGGAAAAAGGGATTTTCTTATAATGCTTTATTTTCATGTTAATGCAACTGGTCATTGTACTGGGCTACTGAAAATGTATTTTGTTCACTAATGCTTTAGTGTTTAATTAAGAATTACCTAAATATTTGATCATTAGTTTAAGCAGAAAGAGTAATTAGCTCTGCTATTTTAGTTCAATGAACTTCTGATGCTAACAGAGCCCGGAATCCAAACACGGGGTCGCGGGGGTCTGCTGGAGCCAATCCCTGCCAACACAGGGCGCAAGGCAGGGAACCAGTCCCGGGCAGGGCGCCAACCCACCGCAGAATCAAAAATCATAATTGGGCTTTTCTGTTTTTAGCTTTTTAATTAAAAATAGTAAAATAATTTCTAATTATCCCCCGTGTTAATAGAAATAATTTTAGTTTTGAGTAGACAGAAAATATCAACATTTGTGCCAGTGTAACAGTGAGTGCTTTTAAATGCACGTACAAAACTGGGATAAGGTGTGCAACCTGCTTTCTTATAAATCTCCGTTTAAATGCACAAGTGTACTTACAGAGTTTTCCTTTTTCAAAATGCTCCTAGGTGATAGAAACGAGCTAAGAAAAAAAATTTAAACATCACTGACTGCAGCAAATCCTAAAACACACGTGGAATCAGTCTCTCTTGTGCGGTGTGTGGTTACTTTTGAAAATAACTTCATTATATTACTCACACGTTTAAAATCACCCGGAATCTGGGCTACTGTTCCATATTAAAATAATTACATTTAATGAAATGAATGAAAATACCGTTACAGTAAGCTCCTGGGGCCTCATGTATAACGCCGTGCGGAGAACTCGCACTATAACATGGCGTAAGCACAAAAGCCGAAATGTGCTTACGCACAGAAAAATCTAGATGCAGGAATCTGTGCGTTCGCCAACTTCCACGTTCTTCCGCTACATAAATCCCGATCAGCGTGAAAACTAACGCTCGTGCACACGCATTATGTAACGCCCCAAATCCGAAAAGCGAGTTGTAAGCCCACTGTCTGAGTGTCATATGAAAGCTTATTAGGTACAGAGAAAAAGCCACACGGTGGGGAAAAAGCACGAAATGTCCACTTCAATCTCGACATTTCCACTTTAATCACGTAGTTTATTTTGTCATTAAAGTAGAACATCATAAAATTCATCTTAAAATTGTTTAATTAACCAGTTTCTAAAATCATATCGTAATTAAAGTAGAACGTTAAATGCTTTGTTTTGTATTCGATTTTCTATGTGCTCTATGTGTGTGAATCACTACTTGCTTCTTAAAACGGCTCTCTTCCTCCAACTGGACACAGAGTCCATTACATTCGTGATATTACAGATGTCTGAATAACTAAAATATTGAGATGTAAACGTGATGTCATTTTCATGATGATAGGACTTAAAGCACGTTATTAAACATGTTTCACTTCGATGAAATAATTTATTGCAGCAGTACTCAGGGGCGGCTCTAAGCTTGTGGTGGCACTGGGCAGAGGAAGAATCGGTGGCTCCTTCGCCAGCCAATGTCATGCACGGTGGATGGCCACCTATGTTGCAGACACTAGCCGCCTCGTGCTCATGACACAAGCATTTAACTTTTGCCGAAATTTGTCGCTGTGTTTTTAGCTGTGTTGTTATTTCTCTTTCTGTTTTATATTCAATATATATTGGTAGTAGCACTGCAGTCAGTGCTTTTCTTTCCCAAGTAACCGATCGCCATACAATCAGCTCTGTAATAGACGTTAAGCCATCTGTAAGCTTAGCGGCGATTCTTCAAAACGTTTAAAGAACATTGAAATATCTTCGTAGTACATGTTTAATTATTTTATCCTTAAAGACACTCCCAGTGAAGAATATAGATTATTTAAATGAAGTTAAAGTTTTATCTGTATAATTTAACAAACATATTTTGCTTCATTTCACCTTAAAATGATATCGTCATCATATGTAAATACGCGCTTTATAAAGTGGCTCAGGTTGTGCGATATTATAACTATAGTGCAAGTTTACAGTGGGGTGATTGTACTTATAAGTACAAACCGTTCTACAAGGAGCAATTGATTGGCTGCATTTAAAGTTATTGGGATTAAACTGTTTTGAACCGCGAGGTCCGTACAGGAAAGGCTTTGAAACGTTTTGCCGTGGCTGAGACAGCGTGTGCTTAATGCCGTATACCGATAATTCTCTTTCCGATCAGCTGCTGCTATGATTCACACTCAGATACAGTGATATAAATACTCGAGTGCTGCAGTGAGAGTAATATGGAAAAAGATGATCCGCTGTGGCAACTCCTAACGGGAGGAGCTGAAAGAAGAAGGATAAGTGAGAGTAACAACGCTAAGGCATTTATGGCATTTGGAATACTATGGCTATTCCCTGGACCATTATATTGTTACGAGTTATACAATCAGATGCATTACACTAATAAACAATATGCGGTTAGTTTCTGTGTATTTATAAAGCCACGTCATGAAAATAATGAGTAATCACACAAGAACAGTACCATTGCTTTGACGCTGGGTGCCGCCAGTTTGCAAAACCGAGCGGAGAACTTGCGTATATACGACAAGGCATGAGGTACCGTGGAAAAGTGCGTGGCTTTACGCCAAGTGTAGGTTTTATACATCGCGATTTGAACGTGAAAAAGTCCTTACGCAACATTTCTGTGCGTACGCACCGTTTATATATAAGGTCCCTGGAGTCTGTCTCTAACCGGTTGTTCAAATGAGAGTTTATAAAGCAAAAATGTTTCGTTGTCTCAGCCTTCAAAAACAGGCGGCTCCGTTCAGAGAGAGGCCGTTGCTTAACAGTAGGCATTTCATAAGCGGGTCCCTTCTGCAGGTCGTTCACAATACTTTTATTATGTCAGAGTTAATGCACCACCGGCCTGCGCTTTAAAGCCACTCCTGAATATTCTCAGAGGAGAGTCCCCTGTTTGAATTTTCAGACGCCGAGACAAAAACTACTGCGATCGGTCAACCCTGAGGAAGCCCCTTGAGAAACTTCTTCACTGTGTAAAGGACTAGCTTCTTAAAAACAAAAAGTCCTAAGCTTCCAAGGTTTGCCTCGGTTCATTAAAAAACACGCGTGTTCTCTCTTTAAATCAATCCATCCACACATGCAACCGCAGCTCATGCGTTATCACCCTGCAGACTTTATTCCGCTAGATGTTTGTCCATATAAAAAATTCTATTTTACGTTAGCTAAACAGAATCTCGAACTAAATAGGTTATTTTGTAACTACCTGAAACCTCAATCCCTACACCAAGATAAACTTTATCAAAACAGACACCCTAGTTCTTAACCCTTAACCCATTTACCAATGAACAATACACTGGAGACGTTTACAAGTCGCCCGGACTTTAGACACAAGTGCGTGCCCAAGCTCGCGCACACACACACAATGCGCGTGCCCAAATGCACGCACACACGCACGAGTGCTCTGAAGCACTTTGCAAGCCTAAAGAATTTTTAAAAATGTGTCTTACCTGAATCCGTATAATAGATCGGAGACTCTTCGGGGATATAACCCTCTAAAAATATATATATATATAAAAAAAGGATTCAAACTTCCATTTTTAAAAATATATTCGTTTAACGCTTATAAGAATCATGAATAGTCTGCATGAGTTATATTTCATCCTATACAAAGATAAAAGAAATATTTTTCTAAGAAGTTCATATAGATGTTGGGGGCTATGTGCTTTGGAAACAGTTGAAAAATGACCGACGTATTTGTGGCTTGCCAAAGGGTGTTTTAAAGGCCTCTAGTTAAACCAGCACACTCCACTATAGCCTCGTGTGCTTCCTTATAAAGCTCCGTTTAAACGCACAAGTGCATTTACAGAGTTTTCCTTTGTCAAAAGTCTCCTAGGTGATATGAGCTAAGCAAAAAATTAAAAATCACTGACCACAGCAAATCCAAAAACACATGTGGAATCAGTCTCTCTTGAGCGGTGTGGTGTTACTTTTAAAAATAACTTCATTATATTATACTTATATAACGTTTTTAGGTTGCTCATTTTGTAAGGGACGGCAGACATGGGCTGGCATCTCGACATGTACAGGATGTCATTCATTAAACTCAGCCAGGAGGAGAATGTAATTAAGGAAATTAGGGTTTTGCTCTTTTTTAGTAACTGTCTTTTGTCTGATTTTAGACGCCCCCAGGAAAATAAACCCTAAAGTTAAGCTCTGTATATATGTGAACATTTTTGGTATCAGCCACCAATCAGCCCAGGCTAGATATTTTAGACGTCTCAAACATTATTTAAAAGGAACTGCGGCATACGTCTGTGTGATTTTTACAAGGCTTATATATCAAAATATATTTAAAAGGGGATGAAAAAAGTTTTAGATCATTTTTAAAGCATCTCTCTTTATAAAGATGTATTATGGAAGTGTTTTATGTTTGCCAATCATTTGAACCGGACACAAGCCACGCTCGTTGCACCGCGTCTTTGGGATGTCTCCTAAGAACATCCTTTGTTTTACAAGCGGCATTCCACAAGGTAAGGCAATTTTTGTTGCTAGGTGCTCTGAATCGCGCCCCATCCTTTCCCCCTAACCGGTCACACAAACACCTGCCATCTCTGGGCTGTGAAGCGCATTTCTTTATCGCCGAAGGTCCGATCTGTTTAAGGCTATGGCTTTAAGATTCAAGGGACAAATGCTAGCGTGGTTTCGAATACCGCTTCAGGTAAATATTTGTGCTCCGTACTCTCTGGGATTATCTGAATACACTTCTAACTTTAGAAAACTATTCGCCTTGCTTTCGCGATCTGTTTCCTTAGGGGCAGCTGATTATTTAAAATGGGAGATGATGGATGGAACAGGGCTTTTTTTAAAGATATACAAAATATACATCCGAGGCTAGCGTCTCAAACGTTCTTTAAAAGGTCCCTGTTGCCTATTATTTAACTGTGCGGGTGATTTTTAAATCCTTTAACTTTAAAAGTTACACACGTAACTTGTTCTCCCGGACTGAGCAGCTGCGCGATTGTGCGAGCTTGATGCGCGCTCCCGTTCCTGGTTAGGTGGGGGTTGACAAGCATGTGCTCGCAGAACACAACAAGGGGTGGGGGTGTTTGTGTCAGCAGAGCTCCGGCCTCATACAGTTTGCAGCAGGGGGGCTGTCTACACAGAGCCTGTCAGTTTTGAGAGAGAGCAGGGCCTGCTAAAAGCCGGGTTGCTTGATTTCTGTGAGGTGGGAAACTTGAATCACCGCTAAGGCTGTTTTTTTTACTGCAGAATCTGTCTGTGAGATGGAAAAAAGCAGCTTGACTAAGTTTGAAGCAAAGATGAAATGTTTTAATTGCGTGTTCATCTTAAAAAAGTAGATAGAACAAAATGCTTCGCTTTTTATACCGGCCTTTCAGAACTGGCAGGGACGTGTGGGGGACTGGGAAGTGTAGACACAGAGCCGGCAAATCGTCTTTCGACCTTGACTGCATGTACGCTTGGAGCATCGACCCAGTCGCATCTCGGGGGTGCACGCAGAGGCTGTCTCAGCTCTCACGCGTCAACTGTGTAGAGTGTGTGAAGGGACAGCTTGTCAGTGCAGAGAATGTCTGGGGGCTTGACTTAGATAAAATAAAAAAAACTTTTTACAAGCGCTGAACTAAGGTTTAGATCTTTAAAGTCGTAGTTTATTTTAAATAATAGATAGATACAGGAGTTCTTACCCAAACCGTAGAGGCAGGCAGCTCTGCCCCTTGAAACGCTTGTGTGTCTTCGAGAGAAGTGGGGCACCAACAGGTCTGTAAATGGCCTGGATTTGTCAGGACATGCCCGGTCAAGGAGGGGGGGCTGCTCTTGACAGTTTGTTTAATTAAGCATCTGTGGGATGAGTTCAAACAGAGGTCAGACATCCATCAAATTCACCTTGACAGAAAGTAGAGCCAATCAGGTGCCGGGGGCGGGTTCAAGGGGGGACAGACATCCATCAAAAGGCCCTTGACAGTTTCCTGAACCAATCAGGTGCCGGAGGGAGGGGTCGAGGTCACGTGGGGGGAGACATAACTTCCGGTATTGCATCAGCAGGGCGGGACTTCCGACAATGCGTCATAGGGGCGGAGCTTAAGGGTCATCAATCATAGGGCGGTACTTCCGGTCCAGAGTCCAAAGGGGCGGGGCTTAAGGGTCATAAATCATTGTGACAGAAGGTCCATGCATATAACTACTCAAAAACAGAAGAAAAATCTTGGGTTAGAAACATATGTGAACTGCTGCATTTGAAGACGTCGAAAAAGCCGTTATGTGGTTCAGTGATGCTCATTCGAGAAACATTCCTATTAATGCGGCACTCATTCAAGAAAATGTGAGGTTTGCAAACTCTTGGGACCACCACCAACTAGACACCATGCCAAAGAGCGTCTCAAAGGGTGAACTCCACGTCTGCATGGGGCAACAGCAGGCTCACAGCTATGCTGCGTCTCTCTGTCAAAGTAAACAGAAAAGATCTCGATGGGTGATGCAAGGTTAGGAGCAGGTACATTGAAAATGCAGATAACAGCATTACTTGGTCACTGACCTGGCCATGACCCTGCCTGACCACTTTGTCTGATTAAAGCAGAGTGGCAGATCACACTACAATAAATAAGTGTGATGTTCCTGTTTCAAGCTGATTTAAAGCTGGTTTTGCTAAAGTACTGAGACTAAGCTTCGTGTTTTGAAGAGGAAGACATGGACTTAGAGGAGCGACCCCAATCATTTAAGATTTGCTTCTGTGGTGCTTCACTGCAGAGCTGCGAGCCTGCTGTTGACCTGCCCCAGCAACAGACCAACAATCTTGCACAGACGCTGCAATTGCACTTTTGGACACAAATCAGCATGTCGTTGAGGTGGGGAGATCCCAAAAGTGTTCAGAAACCTCACAATATGAAGAAGAAATGGATGATTCGGCATCTGATTGATAACTGTGCTGCACACAACATGCTTCCACATTTAATGTTCGTGTTGAATTCCTCCCACCCAATTGCACAGCAGTGCTTCAGCCATTGGATTTGGACATCATTCGCACCCTGAAAGTGTATTATGGCAAAGAAATGCGGAGAAAAATTATCGTCGGCAAAACGTGTAGGCAGGATGAGATTAAAATTCACATGAAAGAAGCTATTGAAATGATTGCAAATGCCTGGACACAAGTTAAAGAAAGCACTATGGTAAAAAAATACAGAATCTCATTACAATGATATTTTTAGGCCCCTGGGAGTTCGTTGAAACAGAATTTTACCTGCATTTTAGTTTGTTTATTGAACAGTTTTGTGTAACAGAAACAAATCAAACAGTGAAACACAAATCCGTCAATGGCTCAAAGTAGGATTTTTGTTTATTTTTAATTTTGAGCCACACAACAATGCAAATTAGTCGGCACTTTGACTGGTTATGTCAATAATTCTGTCTTTAAAACAATATGAAGAAGAAAAATACGACATTGTGTTTCTGACTATTTATTCAGCCATGTTACGCAGACAGTTTATTTCCACCATTGATGCAAGAGATGATATCCCAGATACAAAAACAAATGTTCACAAGAAAACAGTGCTGGGAAACGTTACTTAAATTCACCACATTACTCATTAAATATAAAATCCTAATCTCCTCCAGTTCAGCACATTTCTTTTCCTCACTTTTCTTGATGGCAGAAAAACAGAGAGTAGGATTAAAGCTTTACATCCACTGCATGTGTTGCTGCTGATTTAACTGATCGGTTACTTAACTGCACTTCTCGGTTTGCTACCAGAACTTTCCTTGGAGCTCACGATGGAGGCACGTCACTTCTTTAAGGACAGTATCTCACATCCCAGTCTGAATGATTAGATGCAATCTTCATCTCTCAGCAGACTTGGACAAGCATTTCAAGCTTAGGGTATGAAGCCCATTGTTTGAAAGGCCGTAGAGGTGCCCACAGATGGGTGGTCTGCAGTGTTTGAGTTGGTGTGTGGCTGAATGTGGAGATATCAGCTCAGATGTTCTCTTCTACATCGATGTCCAGTTCACTAAAGATGAGATTAGGCTCCTCCGCACACACTGCCTTGGCCATTTTGGTTTCAGTCAGTCTGTTTAGCTTCCAACTCGAAAGACCATGTAAAAGAGGGGTTTCATTGACCTCTGATGAATGTGTTAATTTACAGGGTTTGGCTAACAGAAAGCCGAGTGCAAGAGTCACCGTCAGATGACTGGAGATGACAAACAAGGGAATTTGAGGGTTTTGTAATTTACTGAAAGCAACAATTTACAACAAACAAGACAGCACACTGTAAGTAAATCAAGAGAGTGGAATGCAAAGTCTCTAAGGATCAGTAAACCCCTTTTGGCAGAGGGCGTTATTTTACTAAACTTTCTCGTAATTATTATTATTTGACTGATGCTGAGGTGAACTACAATGTGTGAGACACAATTGCTTACGTTTCTTTTGTTTTTTCACTATTAGCACAAGCAGGTGAAGTGACCTCCTCCTGGTTACACACTATCAGTGCCTATCAGTCCTAACATACCAAATCCTTTTGAAATTCATTCTAAAACACATCTTTGACAGGTTAACATTGCTAGTACCTTATGAAAGCTCTCTGAAAAAATATTTTTCTGGTAGGGGAAAAAAATTCCACCGTTAGTTTTACATATAACAGTTCAGGAATTAACAATTTAACACCAAAATAAAATGCAGGTACTTCAGAACATTGAAATTCTTTTGAGGTGGTACGCCAAGACAAAGGGCTTGATGGCCCTGTCGTAGATCTTCTCCAACTAAGTCCACTTCTAGAGGTGGCACCCAGTCTGGATTCTTTTGTGGCCCAGAAGTCTGGTTTGTGAGACTCGTTGGCCACATTCAGCACAGCAATATGGCTTCTCGAGATTAATTCCTCCAAATTTTCTTGGCATGTGTATGTGTAGCAAAGTGTATTCTGATTTTTAATTTGTTTGTTTGTAGCTTTTAGTTATGAATTTCCCCAAAAGCAATTGTTTGTGTGTCCTTAATTTCATACCAATGGTATTTTGTAGTACAAATGCTAATTAATGCGACTCCCCAAAGACTGCAGGCACCCTCAGGTGATGGTGGATGCTTTACAGGTAAGTCTGCTCTCTCCAAGCCTTTTCTAATTTTATTCGATTGATTTGACATGAATTTCATTTGGTAGTTCTCACGTGTTAAATAACAACTGTGCCACAATGATGGAACAATGAATTCTGAATTATATCAGAGAAATCTAAAGGAAAATGTCAGGAAACTTTTTACCATGAACTGAATCTCAAGAGAAGGTGGGTCATGCAGCAAGACAACGACCCTAAGTACACAAGTCATTCTACCAAAGAATGCTTAAAGAAGAATAAAGTTAATGTTTTGGAATGGCCAAGTCAAGGTCCTGACCTTAATCCAATGAAACTGTTGTGAAAGGACCGAGCAGCTAATATGAGGAAACACACCAACATCCCAGAGTTGAAGCTGTTCTGTACGGAGGAATGGGCCAAAATTCCTCCAAGCTGGTGTGAGGGAATGATCAAAAGTTAACGGAAACGTTTATTTGCAGTTATTGCTGCAAACGGGGTCACACCAGATACTAAAAAAAAACTAAAAACTAAAAAGACTACTAAGGAGGTACTGAGGGATTTGGAAATTGTAGAGGGAGAAGAGCTGCTCAGATTAAATAAGATGAAATCAAACAAATCACCAGGCCCAGATAATATTTATCCTTGTGTTCTTAAGGAGGCTAGTGAGTAGAGATATAAACCCTTGACACATATTTTTAGGAAGTCACTGTGCACTGGAGAGATTCCAAAGGACTGGAAAATGGCAAATATCATCCCATTATATAAAAAGGGTGACAGGGCAGATCCAAGTAACTATAGGCCAGTAAGATTAACATGCATCACAGGAAAATTAATGGAAGGAATAATTAAGGATAAGATTGAATAAGACATGGCAAGGACAGGAGTTATTCTGAACAGTCAGCATGGGTTCAGAAGAGGGAGGTCATGTTTTGCCAACATGTTGGCATTCTATGAGGTTGCTACAAAAGCATACGATCAAAGTGGAGCTTATGATATTATTTATCTGGACTTTCAGAAAGCATTTGATAAGGTGCCACATGAGAGGTTGGGCATCACGTTAAAAGAAGTGGGAGTTAAGGGTGATTTTTTTAATTGGGTGCAGAATTGGCTCAGACACAGGAAGCAGAGGGTGATGGTGCGAGGAACCGCTTCAGAACTGGCCGATGTTAAGAGTGGTGACCAGCAGGGGTCAGTGCTAGGGCCATTGCTATTTTTAATATACATAAATGATTTAGATAGGAATATAAGTAACAAGCTGGTTAAGTTTGCAGATGATACCAAGATAGGTGGATTAGCAGATAATTTGGAATCCGTTATATCATTACAGAAGGACTTGATAGCATATAGGTTTGGGCAGATTTGTGGCAGATGAAATTTAATGTCAGTAAATGTAAAGTATTACACATAGGAAGTAAAAATATTAGGTTTGAATACACAATGGGCGGTCGGAAAATCAAGAGTACACCTTATGAGAAGGATTTAGGAGTCGTAGTGGACTCTAAGCTATCAACTTCCCAACAGTGTTCAGATGCCATTAAGAAGGCTAACAGAATGTTAGGTTATATAGCACGATCTGTGGAGTACAAGTCCAAGGAGGTTATGCTCAACCTTTATAATGCACTGGTGAGGCCTCATCTTGAGTACTGTGTGCAGTTTTGGTCTCCAGGCTACAAAAAGGAC